>NW_015173133.1:882634-892294 GCF_001447785.1 Gekko japonicus
TGCGTTGGATTATAAAAGACAATAGGAAATTCCAGAATTTTTAAATTATAAATTCTTTAGTAAGAATGCAGCAATGTTTTTTTTAAGTTCAGTTCAATTTTTTTTTCTCTAGTAGTAGGCAGTGTAGGCTGTCGTAATATATAAGAGAATATATTCTCCTACATAGTCACAGAAGAGTTACTGTGGCCCCTGCCACACGGGCAGGAAACTGCAGAGGAGAAGTGTGGCTGTTTGCCCCGGGGCAAACTAACATGCAGTAAAGCGATCAGACCTACTGTGGAGGTTCTGTGGAGGTACTGTGGAGGTTCCATGGCAAGGGAGAGGTGCCGATCACAACACACGCCTGCGCGCAATGGAGAAGCGCGCGGCGCGGCGAACTGGTTTTCTTTTTTTGTGTACACTACGAATGCGCATGCTCCGTTGGGTGCGTGTGCGCATCCACGGAGACGTGGGGGAAAAAAAAACCTTTTCCGCAAGGGGACATGGGCGGGCACCGGATACCACCAGAAACGCGATCAGACGCCCGCCCTTGCCCCGCAGTTTCTGGAAACTAGTACCTCCAAGGTACTAGTTTTTTGCTGCGCTTTTTCGGCAGGAAGCCTCAGTTGTGCCACGGAAGCACTACGCTTCCCAGATGTGCTGGTGAGATCGCGACCGGAAACTCCGCTTGTCTTCCGTATCTCTTGCGTGGCTAATGTTGCGTGTGACCGCAGCCTGTATTCTTCATTAAGCTCGTGTTTTGAGATTTCAGTTATTTCTCTAAATTTAAAATTCTTTAGGAGCCTTTTAAAATAATCACTGGCCTTGTATTGTCACATAGTAATAAATAAATCTGTTCCACATTCTAATTCTTTCTCTTTTTTAAAAAAAAAATCAATTTCTCTTCATCTCTGTCATTGGATGTGGCTCAACTCTGCACATGCTCAAGAAATTTCATTCATTGCTGTTTCTATTAAGCCTGTGGATTTTTCCCCCCTTCTTACACAGAGACTGAAGCAAGACATGAAGAATCTCTGCTTATCTGCTCTTGCATATTCGAAAGACTTACAGCATCAAAGCAAGAACTCTTTCTACCAGATTTTGGCAGCTCTCCAAAGACTACAGCTTCATAATGAGACTATGGAAAGTAAGAGATGAGCAGAGCCTATCAGGCTGGCATTTAGTGCTTTTTGCTACATGAGCTGCTACGTATAATGGTTAAGGGGTTGCAGTACATAAGACCAAAAATAAACAAACATACTGCAAACATGTTTATATCTATTCAAAATTTTGTGAGCATCAATATACAAAAATACAAAATAACCACTTTATAATGTTTTCATGTTGTTACAAGTGATGGGTGAAATTCTCCGGAGTATCTTCCATTTCGTGAGAACTTCTTCTTACATCAACATACGTTTAGTTGTTTTCATCAGTTCATAGACCTTCCATATGGATTCAACATATTCATAGAAGGAAACAATGTTCATTCTCCAACTCTTCAGAGTATAATGCAAAAAACAGGCTGGAAGGTCTATGAACTGATGAAAACAACTAAACGTATGTTGATGTAAGAAGAAGTTCTCACGAAATGGAAGATACTCCGGAGAATTTCACCCATCACTTGTAACAACATGAAAACATTATAAAGTGGTTATTTTGTATTTTTGTATATTGATGCTTACAAAATTTTGAATAGATATACACATTTTTGCAGTATTTTTGTTTACATGAGCTGCTACAGCAAGGATCCTGACAACCTTATCCTGGTGGCAGGAATGTTACCTCTGCCAAGCCCTTCATGATGGAAATGCCATAATACTGCTGTGGTGGGGACCAAAGCTCAGGCTAGCTCGATCTTGGCAGATCTTGGCAGCTGAGCAGGGCTGGTCCTGGTTAGTCTTTGGATAGGAGACCACTAAGGAATACCAGGGTCGCTATGCAGAGGCAGGCAATGGCAAACCACCTCTGAATATCTCTTGCCTAAAACCTTACAGAGTTGCCATAAGTCAGCTGTGACTTGACAGCAAAAAAGAAAAGAAAGAAAGAGGGAAGTCGACCTTATGATTTCTTCGTTCTCCCTTCTGTAGGCTGCCATGGCACCTTTTCCCCAACAGAATTGCAGGGGACAAGGCAAAAATAAAGAGAGGAATGGAGCTTTCTGCTGACTTTGGACTGCAAAAATGGCAGTACCATATAAGAATAGTAGCACATCCTTGCGCAATCAATTCCATCCAAGCCAGCACTATGTTCTTAACAGTGGCAGGCAGATGGCATCTGGAAATTCATACTTCTTGCAGCATATCCCATATAATCGATGGCTGACACTTTGCTGGCGTGGCAATCAAATGGGAGGAGGTTTGGGGGGGGTTGGTTGTTTTTTTTAAAGGAAACTCAAGGTCCCCTCCCAGTCACTGTCTTGCTTCGTATTTATTTATATGAAGTGCTGAAAGCCTGGCATCAAGGGCCTCTCGTGTGATCCGAGGAAATTTCTGCTTACTGGCAAAATATAGACTTCTTTGAAACCTTTTACCCTGCTTCCTATTGACCAGTTACACATTCTGAGAGCTGAAAGCTGCAAACTTTAGTACACATAGACTCGGTTTGTCATAGTAACTTCAACAGGAATGTTCAGAGATTATGGTAAATTATCAGAGCATTCGTCCCATTTAAAACATTCGTCCCATGTGGTTTTTGCCCATTTCCTCCCTGAGGTAGCTGCACTTCAACTGTGTCATACGGCTCCATCCCCTTGGAGCAGAATTTCAGGGGGCACTTCAGACTGCAGCAGGAGGGGAGGCTGGGAAGCTGTGCTTCTGTGCACAGAATTGAGATCCAACCCAGTGTGAATGATTTTCCCTTCCTGATTTTATCCTCACAGGATAAGTATAGGGTGTTCTGTGCTGGCAATGAGTACCTCATGCCATGGGATCCAATTGAAATTTGAAGCTGTATTTTTGAAGAGCTGTATGTAAATGATCGACTTTAATACATTAGTACAGGGCAAACAATTATTACTGGGAATCTTCAAATCTTTCTCTAGCTTATGTTTTTGTGCTGCGACATAAGTCTGATTCTACCAGCTCCATGAAATCCCTCCCACCAGTACCTCTGGTTTATACTGGGAAAAGTAGATCTGGTCAAGTTTGATTTGAATCTAATTATAATACATTTGATAGTAATCCCTGTTCACAAGGTTAATTATTTGCAGCATTATTCCTTATACATTTTAAAATCTTCCACAGTCAAAATTAATTCATACTTTTTCATGTGTGAGAGAGAAATAAAGACTTCGGCATGAGTCTTAGCTTCCATTTGCCCCCACGAAGATTACGCCTATGTCTGCTGGTACAGTGAAAAGCACAGGTTGGCTTTTCCCACAGTCTTTGTCCCACAGTGGTCGGTCAGAATGTGTAACACTCAAGTGGCCCAGAATATAGAGAGTTCAAGATATCACTAATTCAACACCACAATCTCTTCCATGGTTATATAGAATGTTGGCCTTTCTGGGTACTTGGACAGGGATAATCCTTGAATCCTTAGACAGCTTTGCACTGTTGTGAAATTTCAGTTTACAGAGGTGTTCAGAGAAGGGAGTTAATAGACATCTCCCTCTTAAGTTTCAAAGAAAAACTTTGGTATTTATAGGTAATGAAGTGAAAATTAGAGAGTGAGGGTGGAAAAAGACTCAGGTTCACCATACGTGATAAAAGCTGGTGGTGGCTTTTTCAACATTATTATTTGACTAGGGAGCAAAGCCCGTTGTGGATGAAGACAAAGGGCCTAGAAAGGTAGGGTGGGTGGGTAATAGGAAGGAAGGAAAGAAAGAAAGAAAGAAAAAAATGAAGAGGGAGAGAGAAAGAAAGGTAGGAAGAAAGGAAGGAGGGAGAGAGAGAGACTGCAGAAGATCTCCTATAGAGAGACCATATTCTTCTACATAGGCCTAGAAAGTCTGATGGGAATGCACAGACACTGCAGCTACTCTTAGTTTTGCCTGGAAGTTGCTTTAATGGCATCACAGTGCACTTTGGGTGGCATGGCTCCAGCATGGCTGCAATAGTTGTAGACTTAATAGAGCCTTTCTTCAACCCTATTCCATCCATTCACACATGAGTTGTTTCGTTGCAGAAGGGCCGTCCTTGTGAGGGGATGGTTTCACTATAGAGACCGGTGTCGCAACTAGTAGCTGTCTCAAAGGATGTTATTCTAGCTCTATAATTTTGTGTATTTTGTTTTTTTTCCCATGGTTACCAGTTTGTAGGCCTGCAAACATTCCTTTCCCTTTGTTTGAGGGAAACGTGTAACTTAGATCGTTCTTGATGATCGTTTGTTAAAACGTTTTTTCAGCATTTCAGATCAAAGCTCTAGAACTTGAGCATTCCTTGCTTGATGTAAGTGAGAGATACCAGAAAGAAAAACAAAAGAGAAAAAGGCTTCACAACAGTTTAATTGTAAGTATCTTCTGTTAATTGTCAATAAGGTCTAAAAAGATCTGTGTAAATATTTGAGTTGTCAGGAGGCAACTCTTCCTCTCTCCCATCACTCTGCCTGCCTTCCCAGCTGTGACTGGTCAAAACAACACCTTCCCCCAGTGGGCAGGAGAGGAGGATGGCAATAGGAGTACAGCAGGAGAAGCTTTGGCTACATCCTTCTTTGCTGCCATGAGTGTGTCTAAAGAAGCTGGAGGGCTGTCAGTTTGCAGCCTTAACAAATATGCTTTGAATGTGTACATTGTATTGTACATTCATTTTTGTTAGCATGCCAGTTTACAGACAAAGATGCCACTGATAGGAAGAGCCCTAAGCTGTTATGGGGGGGGGGGAACCCTTGGAATTTTATTCCTCAGTTGCCATTTTCTCCTTTCCACAACAGGCATGCCCTGTCTCCCGTTGGTTTTATCCCAGGGCAGGTTTTTGAAATACCTCAGTTCCCTTATTCTTTTCAGACAGGCCTCTACAGGCCATAGAATGAACTGGTTGTAACTCAAATACAACAGGATGTAGAATACCTATGAAATTAATTGTAAACAGCCACACTTGTTAGCTACTGTTCTAAAAGAGTCCAAGTGAGTGTTGTCCAGCCTTCCTGATTTGTTAACCACAAGGCTGATTCTCATTATCTTCCTTTGGTTTTATATTTATAATCCCAACACTCCCAAAGTCTTCCTCAATAAAATTATGTTCAGAATTTTCCGAAGTGCATTCTAGCTTTCTGGGTGCTCCATTTTAAGAGACCCTGACCTGGCTTCTTTTCAAAGTGCTTTATATTCATCCATCCCAAATATCTTGCTTTGCTAACAACTGTTTCACATTCTCACTGTACTGCAGCTTACAGTGGAATCTTTAAAACATGGACCCTCAAAACAGAGGAAGACTTGCAAGGTGAAATTTATTCAGCAGTAGTGCTGGTATTTAGCCTTCCTGCCTATCAGTGGTACACACAAATCCCCAGTGAACTGGCTGAAGGACACGGTATGCATGAAGAACAGCAAGGCAGAATTCTGTACCAAGAAAAACTGACTTCTGCACATCAAGCAAACTTGCTTATATTTGTTGAGTTCTGCTTTTCCTGGCCATGGGAAGAGGCAAAGAGCTGTGCAGGGCTCTGAAATCATGCTTCTGGGATTTCGCCTGAAATTGTCCTTATCTGCATAGCCTTAAGGGCCAGAAGTAAAATGAAAGGGCAGTTTTTCAGGAAGTGGAATTCTGTGCTCAGTACCATTTGAACTTTGGTAGTGCAAATGTGAATTACACACAACTGGTCTCAAACTGGAGGGATATTTTGTGTTCTGTGCAACATTCTCTGCTAAGAATGGTAGCACTTGCATGGTATGATGATAATTAAGTTGCTGTCTTAAGTGCCAAGTCTGTAGTCATTGTACTTCATAGCACTGGTACTGACTCTACAAAGGCTAACTTTGGAATAAATGGTTTGGTCTTCAAAGTGCAATTAAATCCATGGTACAAGTAAATACATAAAACTGTAAGGCATCCTGGTTGATCTGTTTGCTTTTGTAACTCTATCTATGTGTTGTAACCTCAGGAACTAAGGGGCAATATCAGAGTGCACTGCAGGATCCGACCACTATTGCCATTTGATACTGCTCCTGGAGAGCTGATGTTAGAAGACAGGTAATTTATTTCAGGAATATAGTTATTTTGGCTGACTTAAACATGCTTATTTTTCTCCAGCATAGAAACACTGTTTAGATTCTGTGTTTTTTATATATTGTGGAAGAACCTTTCAGATATACTTGCTGACTCAGTTAAAAGCCTGGGATTATATTGGACCCAGCGTTATGGCTGGAGGACCAAGTTAATGCTGCCACAAAAAAACACTTTCTACCCACTTAGCTAAACCCAGAAGATTGCCCCCTATCTGGACTCAGCCGATCTGGCCACCTGGATTCAAACTATGGTGACTGTGATGCACTCTGTGTAGGTCTCCCTGCAAAATCAACTGAGAGGCTCGCAGAATGATGCAGCTCAGTTATTTATCAGGAGCTTGGTGGGACATATATATTACACTCATTCTGCAGTCACTCCATTGGCTACCGTAAGTTATGGATCCCAGTTCAGGGTATTGGCTATCACATACAAAGCCCTTCATGGCCTTTGACCCCTATATCTGCAATACCACATCTCCCCCTATGCTCTATCAGGACAACTTTGCTTCTCTGAGCAGGGCCTTCTGCAGGTGCCACCTGGCAAATGAGCAAGACCAACAACTATCCAGACATGTGCATTTTCTGTATTGGCCTGCCTAAGAAGGTCTGGAAGGCTCCTGTTATGCCGACTCCTCCAGGAAATTCCTGGAGACCCAATCCAAGTTATCTACCAAGGAAAGTTCCTGTCGGTCCACAGAGTTGTGTTCCGAAGTTCAACGGATTGTTGAAAGAATAGCCATGGCCTTAAAATGAGTCGGCCAAGTCTTGGGACAGAGAGGTTGTCCTGGTGGGGGTGTATGGGTGGAGGCTCGCGTCTCCCCAGCGCCTTCTACCTATTCTCAGAGACTAAAACTTTCTCTCTTTCCTTTCAGGCGCTGCCAGCGAGGTCTCCCACTCCATCTCTCCCCCTCTCGCTCTCCTTGGAGACGAGAAATTTTTGAAGGGTGCCGCTGTGTGCGATACCCGATGTCCTGGGTAAACAGGAATTATATGGGGGGGCAAGTGTCACTGATTTTTCTCTGACCACAGGGAAAGCGGCAATCTTAGGACTCCAGCTGCTAGCCGAACCGCATAGCTCAAACTAGCGTGCCGCATCCACTGTGCCAGTGGGATCAGTGGGGGGAATTGGAAGGGAGCGGGGGCGGGCTGGGCATGTCTTCCGCCGGGCACGGGCCGCGTGCTACCTGTGTCACCGGGTCCTCCTCCGTAGAGAGGTCCTCAGACATGTACCCACAGTCACATCCCTCGTCCGGTCCAATGTCAATAGCTATAAAGTCAGGCTTGTAAGTCGCTTTCGTTGCACCATCCGGTGTTGGCGGGTTAGGCTCGTTTTCACTCTCGCTCCCCCCTTTGACACTGTCCTGACCAGAGGGCAGGGCAGGTGTCACATCAAGGCAAGACATGAAAGAGTCCTCCAGGCCACAGAAAGGGATTTGCCTAGGCTCGCCATGCACCACCGAACTGACGGGGGCCACGGGCGGCGATGTAGGTGCGCTCGGCAGAGGGGGAGGCTGAGGGAGCCCGTCATCCGGCGTCTGTATGGGGAGGGTGGGTTAACCAGAGAGACAAAGGAGAGTTTCTCCTTAAATAAACTCTTTTTGGGGCATGTGCTATCCAGCCATAAACTATCAAACCCGTCCTCTAAACTATCACTACTGGATGAAGAGGGGGTGACGAGGGGATGACGAGGGGATGACGCTCTCCTGAGGGGTGGTGGCAATATGCAGATCCTACTTCTACATCAAAGGTGCCTTTTGGCAAGGTGTGAATCTTCCGTTCCCATGGACACCCTCTTGATTTGCAGATCTGGTTCCTGCTCCAAAGCCATAAACGCTATTGTCTTTAGATCTCCAAACCAGATTAAGGTTCCAACCCCGCTACGTTCATCATTTCTGACGCCCAATCTCCTACACTTGACCCGGTTAGCTTCACTTGTACCATTCGGTCTCTCGGCTGGACGAACTACTGGAGCAAGGGGGAGCCTCGATTCTCTGGCATTCAGCCATCGAAGAGGCTACCCCCTCAAAGCTCCTTGGCCAGGGACCCTTCGCCGGGCCTCTGGGGGGGTTAACGAGCCTGCTCACCCCCTCCCTCCGCCGAAGCAAGGAGACACCCCCGGGAGGTCCGGGAGGTGAGTCCATGAGCATGCCACCATCAACCGGAAGTCCTCCCAGGAGTGCATTTTTATACAGGAAATGCAGCTACATGATAACAGATTGTTCCAGGAAAATGCACTGTGTTTCTACTAATGTAATACTATGTTCTGCATTCAGGTGGCTAGCCGTGTTGTTCTCAAGCAGCAGAACAAAGTTTGAGCCCAGTGGCACCCTTAAGACCAACTACATTTTGTTGATCTTAAAGGTGCCAGTGGACTCAAACTTTGTTTCATGTCCTGCATTGTTTCATATGTCAGGTTTAATACTTCTGCTTTGTTCAGTCGACAGCTTTGTTTCAAGTTTCCGCAGTCCTAGTCCCTACTGCATTGCTCATTAGATGTGTCATCCTATTAACTGTATTCATTTAGATTGTGCAATCTGCCCTAAGTCTTAGAGGGAAAGACTAAAAATAAGTTTTTAAAAATTGGGTTTGTAGCTAGTGCTGGGTTTTTTTGCAAGTGAAAGAGAATGTCCTCCAGTTGAGGGAGCATCTTTTTAAAGCAAACCCTATGTGATTCCCTCTGCCCACTGTAGGACCCCATATTGTTCTGTTCCTTTGGGACCGTGAACCATGGGGGCAGCATTTCAGGGGGTGCAAGATAATGACTACAATATATTTATTTATTTAGGAAATTTTATGTCACCTCCTCCAAGTCCTGCTCAAGGTGGCTTACATTAAAACTGTGTCACGATATTAAATACAAGTCATTAAGAACAAGCCATTGGACATAAACAGCATAAAACTAGCAATAAAACAGAAGCAGACTATTGAAAACCTGATAAAACTCCAAATAAAAAGCTTGGATAAAAAGATGTGTTTTGGCCTGGTGCCTGAAAGAAGGTGCCACGCAAGCCTCAAGGGGGAGGGCATTCCAGAGAATCACCACAGAAAAGGCCCCATCTTTTTTTTTTTTAGTCACCACCTGCCTCACCTCTGAAGACAGAGGCACAGAAAACAGGGCTTGAGAGAAAGATCTTTACTAGCAGGCTGGATAGTATGGGAGGAAATAGTCATGTAAGTGCTAGAGGGAAATGTTCTGCATCAGAGGATTGCCTCTGCAATGGACAGGGAGGAAACCAGCAGAAATAGATCCAAGCCATTGTTTTAATCTTCTGAACATCTTCATTATTCTTTCCTCAACTCTGAGCTAGTCAGTTATTATACATGCCAAAAGGATGACATGATGGTGGAAGAGGAAACTAAGGTAGTTCTCACACTCTAACCACTACATCATGTGGCTCTTGGGGACTGGGCAAAAGAATATCCCAGGTTGCCCACCTTTAAAGTGAGCAACAAAAGTCAATGTTGCAATGACCCTGTAAGGATGCATGTGATATGCCCCCCCCCCCCCCGCACCC
>NW_015173133.1:892312-920428 GCF_001447785.1 Gekko japonicus
AATAAATCCACGTTTCAAAGAAAGCAAAGTTTATTTCAAAGCATTGGAAAGACACTCAAACACGTTCCTTGTTAGAACTGGGTACAAGCAGTTAGGGCAGACATGATAAAGGGATTCAAGTTAGATACATAACCAATGGATAACGTTCCCGCTGGCGGGCAGGAGAAAACGGCTGCGCGCTCAGGTCCTGGGAACCAGGCGAACAGTAGACATAACACAGGTGCAGTTCTCAGGCTTGATAAGTAACAAGCTAGCAGCGAAGCATACTCTCCCCCTCACATCCTCCAGTTGTTTTACTTTGGCATTACAGCAGGAAAACACAATGGCCAGCTGGCAGGGACAGGGATCACATATGTACAAACAGAAGTCACACAGAACACCATGGCAGCTTGCTGACACACACCCACCTTTTACTTCTTATTCTGTTTACTTTGTTGTCAAAACTGGGCTTTTTTTGTAGCAGGAACTTCTTTGCATGTTAGGCAACACACCTCTAATGTAGCCAATCCTAATGAGTTTATGCTGTTAGGTGTGGCCTACTATGCTAATGAGTTCCTGCTGGGCATGGCCAACTCAGGAGCCAGACGGAACTCCGTTCCTGTGCGTTCCTGCCCAAAAATAGCCCAGTTTTTCATTATATCGTTCGCCAAACTCTTAACTTCAATACCATGTCTCACCTTATTATATTTATGCATGAAACTGCCTAGATGATGGAAAGAAAACAAGGGATGGGTTTGTGTAGGAAACCTATACCACTATTCTACCATCAGAGGTCCCTGCTTTATAATCAGTCCAGATGAAGAGAAATCAGTCCCAGAAAACCACAAATGTCCCCTTTTTAAAGTTTGCTTGGATTTGTGTATAAAGAGGATGTCTTTAGTTTTAACTGGTAAAATTTGGTTGGACTTAAATACCTCTGCAATTAGAAAAGCAATTATAACTAAGAAGAGAGCAGTGTAATCTATGCTTTTTGTGCCTCCGAGGAACATGATTGCTTTTCAAGACCCTCCAAGTAGCAATATATTTATCTACAAAAAATGTAGTACAAAGCAGATTGGTCAATGCCACTCACAACATCTAAGCTGGCATTTTCCCTAATGTGTTGCAGCCGTGGCAGGATTAAAGGACATAAGGGTCTTTCCTGTCCTGAACTACAGATTTCTTAGTCAAGCTTCATCCTTTCTCTGCATTAACCCAGGCAAGTCCTTAGTCCATGCATCCTTCCTTCCCATCTCCTTCAATGTAGTAATTTGTTCTTCTTGTTAGCCAAGCTACTGGTACGTAGGGGAGCAGTCTTGCACAAATGCAACAAGGAGTGTGTCTCACTGAAATCAGGACTCTATTGGTAAGGTCAGAGACCTAAGCGCAGTGCCTCTCAGAGTTTTCAAGACCCCCTAGTCTTGGACTTGGCTGTTCCACATACCAGATTTGCCCAGAAAGCAAATCCCCCCCCCCCCGGAATCTTGAAGTAGCTATACTGACCTCTTCTAATGACAGTAGGACATGGATGGAAGGCACACGATAGACCCACATGGCTGGGTCAGTGGGAAACATCCTGGGAACCTGTGCTTGTTGCATTGAGTTCCATAAGGGAAGGAAGGTTGGATATAAATGTAGCAAATGAATAAATAAATGAACAACTGTCAGAAGGAGAGGAAGCAAGAAGTGCCACGGAGCATATGCAAATCTTCGCATGGACCTTGCTTGTTTCTACTGTAAGAAATATGGTCAGTGTATTGTACTGGTTAGCGTGTCAGACTAGGATCTGGGAGACAGCTTTGAGTCCCCACTCTGTCATGGAACAACAGATGTTGGGTGACCTTGGGCCCATCACTAAGCCTAACATATCTTCCAGGGCTTCCTTGAGGATAAAATGGAGGAGGGGAGGATGATCTAAAGCCGTTTTGAGTTCCTGGTGGGGAGAAAAGTGGGTGCAGATATCTACACAAATAAAACGTCTTATCTTTTAACCAGTCAGCATCACTATATTTACAACTGCGGGGAATTTTAAAGGATCTCCATGTAAGGTGCAACAGGGTGTTCTGTCTATAAAAGGATATTGCCAGATACATGCAATATTAACTGGTTTTCTAGGTCCATGTACAGCTTGCTTAGCAATTATGGTTAATAAAAACCTGATTGCGTTACTGTTCCTTCTTGTTCCTCATGTTTCCTGTGCTGGTGAGCAGCAGCCAGTGTATGCCGAGGAGAAGACAACAGCACCCCTGTCTAGCTAGAAGGTCAATGTGTATTCACGGGTGAACTTTGACATGCTAGAAGTACACTGACCGAAGAAAAATCAGTAGGGGGTGGGTTCCTATGCTTTTGGATTACATGTTTATACAATGCTTTAATGTTTATTTTCTTAATTAAATAAAATCATGCATGTTTTTGTCTTTAAAGGCATAGGAGCTTATCAGAAAAAGTGGTGTGTGCAGCTGATGATGTGAGTATATTTAATTATGCATGTATTCTGAATCTGGAGCAAACTAAGGGCCAGCTCCATTGTGGAATCAAGTGTACAGGATGTGATGTCCTTCTTTTCCTGGGAATTTGAATTCTTGAATACAGCTTTCCCAAAGTAGTTGACTCTCCTCCTTTCCACTCATGCCCTGGAGGCTGCTCAGCCCTGTTTGGAATATTAATGTTTCCCTGTTTTGCTCTTTTCTCACACAACATGGTTTTGGTTTATTTTGTGTTGTTGTACATCTGGTCTCTGAACAAGGTTCGAGCTTTCCTCTTGAGCAGTACCTGTGCATGGGGCTGTAGCTCTTTGATAGAGGATGCGTAGAATTTATGTTTGGAAGCAGTGGTAGATTGGACTGATAAACTGAAACCCAGCCCAGGCAAAACTGTCCAAATTTGGTGAGTGTGACAACTTCAGCCTCCTCTTGAGAAGCAGGATCTGGCCACCATAATCCATGCTCTGATAACATCTTGATTGATTATTGTGATGCATTTTGTGCGGAGCTGCCTTTGAATATGGTTCAGAAGTTTCAGTTAGTGCAGAATTTAGTAGCAAGGTTGCTTTTCCATGTTGGTCACTCCATCTTAGCAACAGGCCAATTCCAGGTTGGGGGGGGGCTGCCAGAAATCCTGACAGCTGCCCTTCTTCGGGGGATGCTGATGCTTGCCCTGCCTAGCAGTTTTAAAAAGAGTTTCTGTGGTTGCCTGTTGGTTTCTGGGCATGATTCAAAGGGCTGATTGTGACTTTCTAAAAGCCCAAAATGGTTTGAGACCAGGGTACCTATTCCTATAGGAACCTGCTTATTAATTGGCATAATTCTTTTTCTGATGTGAGATACGTGACCACACTTGACAGCATACTGATTTCTAGTGTTTCTAATGCTTTTAATGTGTTATGATTTTGTTGCCAATGCCCTGAGGCCGTTAAGGTTCTTTGACTTATGTGGCTAGCCAATAAACCACACAGTTAAAACAATCATCCAGGCAGTAAAGGGTAACAAAAGGATTTTATTCGAATAAGGAGCACCTCATAGCTAAAATTCAGCGTGGGTGTTCAACGAGCAAATTGTTAGCCGAATTGCTTTATTTACAGCAATTGGCAATTTATAAACTGGTTCTTGCCAACTATACCAAGGTCCTGTTCCCACCAAGGGTTACCAGAGAAGGAGTCGAGGCTGTTGTTATTAAAATAAATGTCTTTTACTTAAAGAATATAAATCTCATATAAACAATTCTGATGCACTCACACATTCAATCAAGTTTCTCAGAAATACAGTATTAAAAATAAGCACATTTGCATTAGCAGGTGGGGGTGATGATGGGTAATACTTATCTGTCTTCGCAGCTTGGTTGTTCCAATGAAGAATGGATGGGAAGAAATAGAAATCTAAGGGAATTCACACACGACTAGAACCAGCCTTGCAGTGCTTCAGCAGCCTCAAGGGGGCTGAGAAATCCCCTTATGAGTACATTCCCCACCCACCACACCAGACCTGAGAGTCATACCTGGTGTACGTGTCTCACCCCTTATTGGTTGTCTTTTTCCCTGCACTTGAGTGTTCTCTCTCATTGGCTCCCCCCACCCCAAGTTTTGAATTCCTTTATCTGAGTTGCATCAGGTACACAGCTCACAACAGCTTGTTTCCTTTGACTGCATGTTTTCAGAGTATTTGCATGTACTGCAGAATGTATTTAAAAATGGTGCCATGGAAGTGCTAGAATTTCCTCATGAAGGAATGGTAAGGAAGGCAATGATTGACTACTAGTGTCAGGCCTCCCAATAATTGACTACTAGTGTCAGGCCTTCAGCACAGGCCCCCTCCAGCAATGAAATGTTGAAATGCTGGCATGAAAATAAAAAAAAACCAATATGTTTGTCACCCATACCCACCCTTTCTGGGTGGGTTTGGGTGGCAATCCATAAGGCAGAAAAAATGTCCAGATTCTGAGCAAGAGGCTATTTTGTGAATTCATGCCACAATGGGGAAAAAGTATGGGAAAATCTAGTTTAGGATAGAATGAGAAAACAATGAGGAAAAGCTGGGATAGCACAGGATGTTAACAAAGTTGTCTGAACATAAGGAAAAAATGGTAACATAGGGGAATGAAAATGTTACATCAGGGCAATCTGGAAAATGTCTTAAACTGATCAAAGTATCTGAAGCTACAGTCCTATGTATACTGCCAGGAATTGATGCCCGGTGCCAACCCCCCTCCCCCACTACCTGAGCTGAGGATGATCAGGGCCTGACTCACCTATGCAAGGCAGGCCAGGAGAGGGCAGCAGCCAGAAACTAGGCAGATCACTCTGACACAGCTGAGAATAAGACTGGGAGCCAATTAATGGCAGAGAGGGGTGCAGTCAGAAGGCAAGACTGAGCCCAGTCTTAGGGAAATCAGGACAGGACAGGCTAAGAGGCAGCCCTGAGCAGCCAGGGGAAGGAGCAGGTCAGGGAGACAGGCAGCAGGGGGAAGAGGCAGGGAAGGCTTTCCTTTTCTTTTATAGTCTCCGAAGTGGATATAGGCCAGGAGGTGTGGGGCCAGGGAACTCCATAAAAGAGAAGGTACTGTTGCCAACGCCCCGAGGGTGTTAAGGTTCTTTGACTTGTGTGGCTAGCCAATAAACCACACAGTTAAAACAATCAGAATTTATTCAAATAAAGGAACATCCAACAGCTCGTAGATGTTCAGTTTGTTACAGCCAAGAGCTTGCTTATATACTCTTCTTGCTCCTCCTCACTTTACATCATCATTGACATCATTTAGACATGCTCAGTTCAGTTTTCTTTGTCTGGTCAGTCATCAATCTCATATTTGACACACAGGATGTTACTTGGCTACATCTCAACTCCTACAATGCTCATTATTTTTGATTTACAACTTTGTTTACTTCTTTTGGCTGTACTCCCAGAACTCCTTTCACCTTTGAATGGACTTTCAGACTGAGTTCATTTTCAGTATCAAATCTATCAGTTCTGTTAGCACAATTGGTCTTCTTTCACATTAATACATACATATAAAAGTATCTTAAAGCATTTTCAATTCAATTTCAATTTATTATGGGTCTATATGACCGAAGTCTTGACCAACGGCCAATTAAGCAGTTCTCTTTGAAGTAAAATATGGAACAATCAATCTTAAAATTGGCAATAGTCATCCCAATTAAAACTGCTGACCTTACACCTATTCATTTCATTAAGCAAAGTTTTCTGTTATTCCAGTTAAAAATACAGAGTCTTTACCTTTTTAAAAATAATAAGCCAATAGGCAAACATTCACACACACACACACACACACACACACACTCTGCTCAAAGCATCTAATAGTTCAATATGTTACAATATCCAAACTTACAGAGTAAATATGATCTGGGCTTCTCTCATTCAAAGTTGCTATACATTGCACTTTCTTTAACCTTATTAAATTTTGGCATCCCTTAGCTTGGCTGGTGAATCCTTGCCAGGTCAGTTTGACCAATTCCTTTGAAGCAAAAGGATTCCATAATAAATCTTGAATTTGACAGGTCCTAATGAAAAGTTGGCAGCGTTAAGAGAACCTTTTTTAAAATAATAAGCCAATAGGCAAACATACACACACACACACACATTGCTCAAAGCATCTAATAGTTCAATATGTTACAATATCCAAACTTACAGAGTAAATATGATCTGGGCTTCTCTCATTCAAAGTTCCTATACATTGCACTTTCTTTAACCTTATTAAATTTTGGCATCCCTTAGCTTGGCTGGTGAATCCTTGCCAGGTCAGTTTGACCAATTCCTTTGAAGCAAAAGGATTCCATAATAAATCTTGAATTTGACAGGTCCTAATGAAAAGTTGGCAGCGTTAAGAGAAACACCTGCACCTAACTCTTAATTTAAAAGGTTACATCACAACACCTGCTTCATTGAAACTCAAATACTCCCTTTTTCATTGAAACAAGGGCTGGAAAAACATGTCAATTAGAAAAATACAGAAAGTGCTTAGTGGTTTAAACAGGTCTAAAACTTCCAGGAAAGTCTCAGAGAATTTCTCCCAAAGGTTTCTGTAAATCAGCAATAATCAATAGAAAAATCGACTTCCGGTGGGTGGATCGGCGATGGCGGTCGCTCTCCTTGAAGGTCGAGGAAGCGACTAGCACACCTTCAGCTTGGAGGGGTGCCACCTCAAGTGGCGCCCCCATGGAGCCCTTGTGATGGGCTCCAGGCTAGAGGGCTCTCGAGGGTTAGCCTCTTCGACGGCTTGATGCCAAAGAATAGAGGCTTCCCTCCGCCCTGACAGTCCAGCCGATGGGTGACCTCCAGGTATAAGCCAGTCTAACCGGGACAAACGCAGGAGATCAAGCGGAATGGCGATGAAAGAGAGCGGTGTCAGATATGACCAACAATGAACGTGAGTGTGAATTAAACAGATTACTTTTCTAAAACGAAGCCCCCCCCGGGAAAGCGGAGCGCAAGGAGGGACGCCTCCCAAGCGTTTGAATAGATCAACGAAGCGAAGGGGGGAAGAGGGGAGAGAAACAGCGTTTTATTTTGAGAGACTTACTTGAGCGGTCTTAGCGAAAAGACGAGTCTTTCGAGCTCTGGCACAGAGGTTTTAAATTGTAAACAGAGAACATGGCGGCTTCACGAGGGAAAATAAAACCGAAAGGCAGCCAGAGTCCAAGACTGGAAGAGGGAGCAGACGTCATGAAGATGTTAGCGGATATGCTAAAACCGGTACTGGAGCAGCTCGGTGGTATTAACCAGCAATTGGCTACGTTAAATCAAAACTTCACTTCGCAGCAATGCCAGCTGGTAGAGACAGAAAGGAAAGTGGAGCATGCAACTGAGAAACTGGTGGAGATGGACACCGAGAACAAAAAGATGAAGAAAAGAGTGAAAGAGGTGGAAGTAAAACAAAAACTGCAGGAAAATCATCTTTTACAGCTGCAAATGGAGAAAGCCAAGACTGACAATTGCACCTCCTGAAGGAAGAAATGCATCTTGTTCTTGCATTGGAGAGTTCAGTTTGTAACCTAGGACTTGCTTGTCCTCAGTGCACAGAAATTAGATCAATCTGATACCATATATATATATATTAGAAATGATTTGGAAAATATTTGAACACCTTGTCTTAAAATATTTTATTCATCATGTTAAAATAAAACGTTCCATAATCATTTTTTTTTCTTTTCTTTTTTCAATTTTTTCAATTTTTTGGAAAAAAAACAAAAAAGGCTTCAGGAAAAACCGGGGGGAAACGGTTTCCCCCCCGAATTTTTCCGGGTTTTTTTCCGGGTCTTCACATCTTTAAGCCTGCCTGGGGAGATTGTAGTCAAGTTTGCAAGAAGACAGACCAGAGATGCTGTGTTGAAGGCAACCTTGGCAAATCCACTGAAATTTGGGAATACAATTATTAAGACTCTAAAAGACATCCCATTTGAAATTCGTCAAAAGAGGAAGAGTTATAAGGACTTAATCTCATTTCTTCAAACAAATGGAATACAGTATCGGTGGGGGATTCCTGAATGTGTCATCTTTAAAATTAATGACAAAAGAGAGAAGATCGACTCCATCTTTAAAGCGAAGGAATTTCTGAGACGGCAGCTGGGATCAGAAGAAGAACTAAAGGATGAAGAAACAAAATCGGGTGACTCTGTTACCCCTGGAACGGATGAGGACTCTGTTGGTCAAGCGGGAGCAAGTAAAACTGTGTATGATTTTAGACAGAGAAAACAGAAGTAAGGGCTGAAGGACTCTGAAAATGGCCCTATGAAGATAAGAAGATGCTCAAGAAGTGTTCTCAAAATACTAAACCTACTAATATTGAAGCAGTAGTTAAAAAAAAGAAAGAAAACAACTCACAAGTATAATGTTATACTAACACGTATTACTAACATGTACTTTAACACGGATATGATTTCCTACTCTTGGGATTTTAGTTAGTGTGGGTATCTTTTCTTTATCCCTAGTTGTAGTCCCTTTTTTCTGTTGTAGTTATGTAGTCTTATGGAAAAAATAATAAAATTCTTCTCTAGGGGGTTTCAAAAAAGAAGAAAGAAAAATCATTTGAACCCTGGGCACACCCTACAATTTGATTGAATTCTGGCTTTATGCATATTGTCTGGAAGCTACACCAGAGGCCTGTGGTTGAGAAGCAGAGTATGTATGTGTTTCATGTGGCTGGTATTCAGATAAACAGCCAAGTTGTTTTTCTAATTCACTTGTACGGTTTAGAGTGATTTTCTTCCTGTAAACTGCTTCTTGAGGATCTCCTTTTCTAACATATTCATGGGCAAAGGGACTTTTTGCATTTATTATAACTTAAACGTTGATTCTCATTTTTGTAGTTAGGTGTTTGGGGATGAGAGAGTGAATTGCTCCTCATTGCTTGGCTGAGCAGGAATTATGAAAATTAATATTCAATGCACTGTTCACTGAATCATACATTAGAGTACTGTAGATGGCTTACTGACTAATAATTGACATATCTTCAGCCTTTGTGTTAAACAGCCCATGCATGCTACTTACTATGTAGATCAAGCTAGAAAGGTGATATTGGAAGAGTTAGGGTTTTTCCTCATGTTTTTTTTTCTGTCAGTGCTGGCCCCATACTGCTTTGGTTTATCCCCTGGTTTCCACATACATTAGTATTAATCCAGGCTTTACTGTTTAATTTTCTTGCCATTTGTAGTTTTGTCAGATGAACACACATGAAGCTGCCTTATACTGAATCAGGCCATTGGTCCACCTAGGTCAGTAGTGTCTACTCAGACTGGCAGTGGCTCTCTAGGGTCTCAGGCTGAGGTCTTTCACATCACCTACTGCCTGGTCTTTTAACTGGAGATGGCAGGGAATGAACCTGGGACCTTCTACATACCAAGCACAGGCCCTACTACTGAGTCATGGCCCCCATTTACATGACAGGAAGCAACAAAAGAGGAACTGTGTATACCTTATGCTTACCTCATTGACACTTCCACTACAGTGTGCAGAAGTATCTGTTGTGCATGCTTAGAATACAGCCCCATGCACATACATGTGCAGGTACTGTACATCCATTTCAATCAATGTGTGTAGATCAGAGGGCAAAGCTTACTACCACATTTGTTTTCCAGAGGGCCTTCCAGAGAGCTAAGCTTTCCCAAGTATTTGGGCTATTTTCATGCCAGGTTTTAACTGTGATTTATCCTTCTTTGCTTTGGGTACTGCTCGGGTCTTTCATCTTGATTGCTCTTTTGTAAAACTTAAATTTAAACTGGTGGGACCTTTTGCTGCAGGTTTTTATTGTCAGTTGATTTAGTTTTAAGATGCTTACTCTTAAATTTCCTGCTGTCTGCTGTCTTCAGTGCTTTTAAGTAAAAGTAAAAGGGTGAGTGGCCTCAAGCAGATTCTCTGGGAGAGATAATGTAAATTTTCTAAATAAATAAATAATATATAGTTTATAAATAAATTAATTCTCGGGTGATGCAGGGGGTGTAGAGTACAGGGAGAGGCAAGAAATTAGTTTCATGGGCAGATCTAAGCTTGAAGTTCTTTGAATCAAATCCCATGTTGCTAAATTTACAGTTACTTCAGGATTATATTTATAGAATATTTGTGAATTTTGCAGTGCCAATCTACGTCTTCTTTAACAAATGGAATGCCAGGTAATGCATTTAGATTCATAAAACTCATAACTCATCTAGACTATCCCATGAAATAAAACAGATAGAAACAGGGTATTAAGATACCAAATGCAGTCAGTATCTGCCCTGGATCAGTTTTAACATCAATTGAAGACTCCTTAGAGGAGGAAGATTCCATCACAGATTCTCCTAAACAAGATGGGTAGCCATGTTAGTCTGTCTGTAGCAGTAGAAAAGAGCAAGTGTCCAGTAGCACCTTAAATACTAATAAAATATGTGGCAGGGTATGAGCTTTCGTGAGTCACTGCTCACTTACTTCACAAAAGTGAAGTCACTGCTCACTTATTTCTTGCTCTTTTCTTCTCCTAAACAAGACTTCAAACATCTCAGGATCTCCAGTGGAAGTGATCATGCCCATTAAGCAACCACAGGCTCCATCTGAGACCCAGTGGAGATGTTGATTCAGGAATTTCCCCAAGTGAATCAATCCACCTTCACCCCTACCCCATCTTCCCCGAGACCTAAAGAACAAAGAAGGCAGAACGCCCAATCAGAAGCCTCTGACTAAGTGGAGGAATGAACATCTGGCAGCTTGCCATATCCCACAAGTCAGTGCTACTTGGGAGACAAGCACTGCCTTCTAAGTCTTGGCAGAATTAGGGTTGTTTTTCTGGCCACAGACAACATAGAGCTATCAGTTCCCTGTAAAACTCTTCCGTTGGGATTTTTGGAGGAGTTAAAGCTGTTGACAGACGATGGTACATAACATTAAAAGTTGTTTCCACTTCATTTATTTAGGAATTCTTGCCATTAAATTTGCTTACAAGGGGCAAGTGATCTTTTCCCCTCTAGAGCCTTATAAATCTTGGCTTCAGAACCATCATTTCAGTTCCAAAGTCTAAAAAGGGTTTAAGGAGTTTTTTTATTGCAAGTAAAGCAGTGTTTCATTTTGATTGTTGAGCTCGTTCAACCATGTAAAGCCCTACAATCATTTTCATATGTGTGATTTTGGCTACTGGCACTGATGGTCTGACAGAGGGGCTATGTTCATGGCATCTTCTTGTTTTACTAATTTGGTCTAAACAAGAAATTAGTTTGATCAGTTTGAAAGAGCAGATGTTTGGCTTTAATGTACATTTTTCTTAATTCCACAACATCTGGTTGGCAGTGCTTCACCTTGGGTTTACTAGTAAGAGTCAAAAAATGTAGTTGGCATTGTCACCTACCTGATCTTTGAAGCATATGATGTGGTTATGATTGCTCATTATAAGGTCCCTCTAACAGAAATTAAGGAAGCCCAAAGTTTTGAAAAGAGCAAGATTTTGGGAATATTCTGGATAACTCACACTGTATAGAGTATCTCTGGAGATGTATAGACAAAGAGTCTAACTCACTTCATGTATCATTGATCAAAGTAAAGCTGGAAAAGTCCAAAATGCCCTACATTTGGTATAAACTATACAGATCATTCGCATACACTTGGCATGTTTAGTATCTCAATTCCAGAATGAGCTATGCCATAGGTAGGCCAATAATAGTAAATGATGTTTCTTGGTGCTGCCTCCCTAGAGGATATATTTATTCTGGTTGAATTATTTCTGCATAGCCTCTCAGTTTTGTGGGGTACCATTCAACATCTATTCTAAACCAAATGTTATTTATTGTTGGCCCAATTTCGAGTAAAGTGATACAAGGATGGGGGTTTCATACAGCAAATTTCCTTCCATTAATGAGCCGTATCTGAAGTGCTATGGTCGTTTCAAACAGTGCCGCTTTCCCACCCACCCACCCACCCTTTTTGCCATTTGATCTTCCTTGGACTCCTTTTTTTACATTCAAAGGTGAGCACTATAGCACTAAACTGCTATAGCACCTTATAATGTTTTTAAAAGTCCAAGAAAGATCACATGGTAAAAAGGGGCGGGGGAAAGCGACATTGTGGGAAGCACTATGGACATTCTAAATAGCACAACACAGTGATTCATAAGCACAATGAGGGGCTGAAAACGGAAAAAGCAGTTTCCCTCAAAAGCAGCTCAACCACGCTATGCTGACCCGATGGAAGCAGGTTTGTGTGAACAGGTAAATAAATCCCACTAGCAGCTGATTACTAAAATGAGTCTGTCTGAAATGACAGGAAAAAAATCTATCAGCAACTAGTTACTGAAATGGAATACAAAGGCAGTTTGAAAAGGATCAATGATAAAGAGCAGTGACACATTTTTCAGACTATAAGGACTGCCATACATAATGTTTGGAATTAAAATATCAGTAAATGGTGGTGAAGGTATAACAGGATTCTTACCCAATCTGAACACACGTGGTATTTCTGTGATGTCTGCAACCACATCTTTCAAAGAACAATAAACTTATTGTTGTATAATAACAATAAACTTGCTGTATAATAACAATAAACCTATTATGTATACCAAGGGCCTAATTTGATATGATGGGCCAGTCATGTTTGTTCACATGTAAAACAGGAGAGGATATCTACTTACAACTAAATGGGTGCCCATGGGAGCTAAATGCTTGAGCACCTAAAGTACAGGTCAAGTCTATAGAATTTGGGCTTTAAAGAAAAAACCCAAATTCTGCAGTTAGAATATGTGAGGCTAAATCCTGCTCAAATTGGTTATGTGCCACGGATTTCAACAGGACAAGGGCTTGACTGTAGCTGAATTGTGCCCATTGTGTGAATTAGCATGCAGAATATTTAGCAAAACATACAAGCCAAAGGCTGTTTCACTTAGATTCTTTCAGTAATCTGCCCTGCAGCTCTATAAATTAGATACATATTTCCCCCCTGTTGCTGGTGGCAGCTGGGAAGAAGGGCACAGGGGCTGAAAGAGGCCAGCTAATGGATTTGTAGATGAGGTAAGATTTCAGTCAGGTATGTTCTGGTTCATATCTCAAGCTGTTTGTTTTTTAAGCCATTATGCTACACTAGCTGTATTTTAAGGATTTTCTTTTAAACTTTTAAAATATTTTGTGGCTCCCCTCCTCCTCTTAGAGACTAAAAAAGGAGGATTGGAAGAAGCAGGCAGATCTGGACTGGGGCAAGGACAGTTGCGGTTGGTTGGTGTTTCAAGTGGGGGGAAAAAAGCTCTACATTTACTACCCAAACCTTCACTTACAACATCATCCCCAGAACTAATAGCATATTTTCAGACTTTTCTGTACAATCACATGGGCTAGAAATTTGCTTTATTTATTCTTGAGACTCCTGTGAAGCTGCTAGGTCCTACATTACATAGCAGACCTCTTGGTGGCACTTTTATCTCTTTGAGAAAGACCAAGTGCTAAGAAGGCATATTGGAAACATATAGGCAGCATATAGGTTTTTCTGCCATTTCCTGTCATCTGTCCATTCCAGTTTGTTGTGAATATAACGATGTGCTGATATCCATATACCCGGCATCAGCTATCCTGGTACAGGTTCCTCTGTGGCAGTCACTGCACTTGCACCCCCTCCAGACTGCTGCACTTAGTAACCATGTACTAGACAGGATATGGCAAAATGACTTTTGCAGTTTGAAACCTGTCTAAGAGTCCTGCTATGTAGCAAACCTTTAATCATGCATTTTCTTTTAGACTTTAATTATAACATTTAGACTTTAATGATAACATATGTTAATTAGCCCTATTTTTTTTCCTGTCAGGAAACAGTACTGGTAAAATGCAGCCGTCCTGGTCATGCTTTGATAAACAAGACATTGCAGTTTGAAAGGTGGGTGGTCTTAGAAACCCCAGTGGCTGGGCTTCCTTCGTTTAATTTGACCTATGTAATAGGAGTTAGTCAATTGTTCTTTATTATGGCCCACGGGCCATTCAGGAACAGAGTAAAACAGATAAAAGCACTAATATAAAATTAATTAACTACATAAAACTACCATACATCGCTTGTCTTAAAATACCTACAGTTAAAAAGTTAGAATCTGAATAAATTATGCACTGGACATTGTCTCAGCTGTAATAGGAGTTGCTAACTGGTCCCTCCTGTTCAGCTGCTTCATGAATTTTCTAATCTTAAAATGTATGAAACAAAATAGAATTACTTGTTTCTTCTGAGGGGGAAAATAAATTATTTCATAATTATTACTGTAAGTAAAGTGGGTTATCTGTGCCAGGCACAAAAGCAGGTTACCCACGGAAAATTCTGGAGTTTCTAAATATCCAGGGGCTCCTCTGATATGCAGAAAAAGATGACTTTGCAAACTAATTAGAAAGAAAATGGGCTGTTCAGTTCCCTGAGAGTTTATATCATTCTAAGGAAGGGGAAGATTTTTGCCTGTGAATTTCCGAATTGTTTATTTCCATCTTTCGTCCATCTTTGCAGCCCACCATTCTGTTCCCTCTAATACTAAAGTCCATAACAGCTAGGCGAGTGCCATGGGGCCACCCACAGAAAACGTAGGTGTTTCTGCATCTTTGGGTGAACTCCCCATGTATTCAGGAAAACATTAGTTTATCCAGGGCTCTAGTCGGGGGGGAGCTCTCAGGTACGGAGCTCCGGAAGAGAGCCTCTAGGGGGCGGGGCGGTCACGTGGTGAAGCCCCGCCCCTTCTTTACCCCGCCCTCTGCTTCGATCCTCATTCCGTTTGGGAATGAGGATGAAGCAGGAGGGTAAGTAGCCGGGCCTTCTGACACACTTCCGGTGATGTCAGGGGGTGTGGCCTTCTGTCACTTCCGGTGATGCCAGGGGGCGTGGCATATGCAAATAAGTTATGCTAATGAGTTATGCTAATGAGCTCCGGCAGCTCTTTTTCTACAACAAGACCCCTGAGTTTATCAATTAAATAAGAAACAACCCCTCCCCAACAACCTGATAAAGACTGAGTATGTTCATTGTTCTGTAGGAAGTAGGGAATATAAAGAGCAGTTCAACATCAGTAAAAGGGATAACAGAACTAAGGGGCCTTAACAGTATTCTGGACGGGAGTCTCTGGGTTGTTTATTTCTATCACCTCCCTGATTTATTATTGATCCCATACTAGTTTATTTATTTAAAACATTTTTATTCTGCCTTTCCACAGAACTTGGGGTCCCCAAGAAAGCACAAAATGGGAAAGCTGTGTGTGCACATATGCACCCTTTGCAACTTCAGCAACAATGCCAGCTGAGATTTCACCTAGGTTCAGAAACTATAACTAGAATGCTGCATTAAAAAAAAATACCATAAGGAGTGTCCAAGGAGGGAGCAAGAAGGGAGAAGCAATGGAGGAAGATGAGGGATGGGGCATGGCAGTGGTAGGATGTAGTAGAAAGGAGGGTTGAGCAAGAAGAGAGGCAGTGTGGACCAGTGCCCCCTAGGTCCCCCTGCACATATTCCCAAAAAGGTGACTCATGGTCACATTTTATGTCAGTTATCAGATTGTCAGTAATGTGTTTTAGGTCAGAGACGTCAAACATCTGGCCTACAAGCAACTGGGGGAAAACCAGTCCAAATAGGGTTGCTAACTGTGACTTACCTCACCGGCGGGGGACTCCTGGGGGATCCTGGTTTGTGCGCTCGCGTCAGTATGGACCAGTGCCCCCTAGGTCCCCCTGCACATATTCCCAAAAAGGTGACTCATGGTCACATTTTATGTCAGTTATCAGACTGTCAGTACCAGTCCAAATAGGGTTGCCAACTGTGAATTACCTCGCCGGCGGGAGACTCCTGGGGGATCCTGGTGTGTGCACTCATGTGCAAAGTGCGCGCGCGCCGCTTTCGCATCACAAGGCAATGACGTCATGACGCCGGGCATGCTGGGGGCGGGGCCATGACCATACAAGGGAAACCTTGTACGGCCGTGGCCCCGCCCCCAGCGTGCCCGGTGTCATGACGTCACTGCCCTGTGACGCACACGCCGGGGCGAGGTTCCCCCTGGGGCCCAATTCCCCGGCATCTGGGAACGGGCCTCTGGGGCAGGTGATTTTCCACCCCCCAGGGGGCTTTGGCAGCCCTAAGTCCAAATCTGGACTGGAAGGGCCTGTATCAGGGAGGGAACCCCTTTTGAGGTTCCTCCTTTCCCCAAATGCAGGCCCTCCCCAGGGTCTTTCCCAGTGATTGCCCAGTGATTGCCCAGCCCAGTGATTGCCCAATCTCCAGTGATTGCCCAGCCCAGAGTGGGCAACCATAAGGAAAGAGAAGGGCTGGTC
This sequence comes from Gekko japonicus, assembly GCF_001447785.1. NCBI lineage: Eukaryota > Metazoa > Chordata > Lepidosauria > Squamata > Gekkonidae > Gekko > Gekko japonicus. The sequence continues at coordinate 908,532 of NW_015173133.1, forward strand.
TGGCCCCGAGCTCTTCTGAGGAAGGGTATGGGTCATGGTCAGTGGTAAAATATCTCCAGTACTTGGCATTACATTTTATGGCACACATGGCCCAGCCCAACAAAGTGACATTTATATCGGATTCAGCCCTCGTAAAAAAATGAATTTGACACCTCTGTTTATGAGAACTGCACTTCCAGAGAAGCAACCAGTAGGTCAAGGTGTGAGGATACCAAACCAAAGGAAAAACTACTTTGAGGTATCATCTCAGTTAGCAGCTTAAAAATAGCTGCCCTTCCATTCTGCTTGCTGAATACTCTTCTGCAGAGCAAGAGCTTATATCGTTGCTGATAAATAAATGTCCTAGTAAAAGTCATCTTATATAGCACTTTTTATTCTACCCTTCCTCTAAGAAGTTCAGGGGGGCTTACAACATTGTCCCATTTTGTCCTTGCCACAATCCTGTGAGATGGGTTAGAGAGAGAGAGAGGCCCAAGGTCACAGGGCCAGCTTTTTGGTAGTGTGGAGGCAAATATCTCCTTTTCTGTTTTGTATATCTTGTTTTTTTGCAGAAAAGCTTTCCATGCCTCAAAGCCACTGCTTTTGATCAGCAAACGCTTCACAGTGGAGACTAACCAGTGTTTCCATCCGAAAGCCACCCACCCACCCTTTTGCCTGTCTATGTGAAGGAAGATAAACTAGTTCTCTAAAGTTAACACAACAATTATTTCCAGTTTTAAAAAATTCAGTAGCAGCCTTTACAGGACATTCTTGAGATGTGGTGCCGTGTGTTTACATAACCCCCTCCTCCAAAAAGAGGGTGATGGTATAAAATGGTGAATTCCGTCAAAGAATGTGGCTCGCAGAAGTGTGTTGTGTTTTTTTAGTGTCCCTGCACAGTTTATTCTTATAAACAGCAGAGCATATGGTTCTTATGAACTCCAAATGTTTATTTTTTTAGCAACCTTTTATGGAACTAATAAATGTCAAAATACTTGATTCCATTTCAGAGGGGGGAAAGCTTTTCAACATGTTGTGTTTTTTTCAGATTTTTTTATGAGTGTGTTCATCAACAAAGTAAAATGGAGGCTTGTAATCTTCAGGTACTTTAAGTAAGCATGTGGCTGCAAGGTTGGGGTAAGGTAGGCAGAAGGAGATCTGTCATTGAGGTTTCTGCCACAGATAATGAAAGCAGAACAGATCCGAATGCTCACTGGGACAAAAGTTAATAACCCTATTTCAAATCCAGCTGAACACCCTTTATCAAGCTTCTTTTGATCACCACACTATCACTTCTTAGAAACATATTATGACCTGGTCTTTAAAAAAAAGAAATAGTAATTTTTCTCAGGATGAATATAACTACGCTGACTCCACCCCATCCCCACCCCACTAAATCTAGTACCAAGCTAATCTCTGTTGCTGTTGTGTCTATTTGTGTGGCTTTTAGACGGTGATTGGTGCTCTCATTTGATTATTGGAGCCCATTAAATTATTGGCAAGAGACAAACGGCTGCAGAACATTTCTTTTATCACCTGAGGCAATTTACCTAATAATGGGCGGGAGACTTTTTGTCTACGCAGAAGTGGGTCATAGGAAGAACTTTGTGATCACAGGACACTGTAAGTTCCACAAGCCTCTCTGGTTGTGTTGATCCATGATTGGGATGCATGTGGCTGCTTCCCAGTATTACATGCTTTCCTTTCCTTTGGTATTATTATCTAATAAGACCATGTGTTCCTTTGCCTTTCTCCCACTAGCGCCATCCACTGTATCTCACTACCAACACTTAACAATGATTACATTTTTAAATCCTGTAAGTACCTTACTTAGCCTCAGATTTCTAGCCTTCATTTTCTTGTAACTTTCATTTTACTCTAAAAGAAAGCTGCATGAACCTCACAAGCTTATTTTTGTTCTGGCACCGCTACCAACAAGCTAAGTCCAGTAAAACACATCTTAATCTCGTTGATGTCTCTAGAAATAGCTCTGTTTTGATGAGGACCTGCAGTCTTGGCAGTGTCCAGAGCCCTTTGAATTCCTTGCATTTGGCCACCGGAACAGAATTGTGGCTCAGCAATGTGTGTGTATGTGTGTGCGTTTAATTTCCTGATGTCTAAAACAAGCTTCAGAGTAAGCATGACTAATTCCCTTTCTTATATCTTGGTGCTCATGAAGAACATGTATTGTTAAAGTACTTTCTTTTATAACTTCAGTGTGTAATGCTGCTCTTATTTGTCATTGCTCTTGTTTGTTTGTTTGTTTGTTTGTTTGTTTTATTCATTCAATTTATACCCCACCCTCCCCGCTGAAGCAGGCTCAGGACGGCTTACGTAATATATATATATATATAAATGCAGTTAAAAACATCAAATTAAATATTAGTTCATTCACATTTATAGACAATTTTCCTTCAATGACTGACCCATATATGTATATATTTTGTATTCTTCAGAGTTTATAGTGCTGCTGAAACTCAAGAGACAGTGTTTGCAGATGTATCACCTTTGCTAACCTCACTGTTAGATGGGTGAGTTGAAAAATGGGAGCAAATAATTTCAGTGGGATAACAACTGCCTTAAAGAGAGCTGGTTTTGTTAATGAAAAACACATAAACTGTACTACACCTACAACTGAAGTGGGGTGACTCTTTCTTGAAATATGGTACAATACAGTAAGTTGGTTGTGAACAAAAGATAATCATATTGAAAGTTCTGTAGGGTTTGCACCATAGTAGCTGACAGCAGGAGGAGCTGCAGTGGCTCAAGTGGTTAAGGCGCTGAACTGCAGGCTGGAAGGTCGGTAGTTCAGCAGTTCAAGACCCAAGTGCCGCATGACGGAGTGAGCTCCCATCTCTGGTTCCAGCTCCTGCCAACCTAGCAGTTCGAAAGCAAGAAATTGCTAGTAGATAAATAGGTACCGCTTTGGTGGGAAGGTAACAGTGTTCCGTGCGCCTCGGCGTCTGGTCATGCCGGCCACATGACCATGAAAATGTCTTTGGACAGCGCTGGCTCTTCGGCGTGGAAACGGAGATGAGCACCACAACCCTAGAGTCGGATTTGACTGGCTTTTTAGCAAGGGAAACCTTTACCTTTACCTTTACCTAGCTGACAGGAGATGGAACAATGCCACAGCAAACCTGTGTGCCATCATGAGACTGTCTGGATTCTTTTCTTTGTTGCTGTGTCTGAGGGAGGAGAGGGCAGTCAATATTCTTCCCAGAATTCCTATTGCATCATTCCCAACACAAATAACTAAGTTTTCTGTTAATTTCAGTGCAATTTGTGTGCACAGTCTAAAGAAGTATCTTCTGTTCTTATCTGTCCTGAAACATGACTTTTTTCGCAGCCTTCCTGGAAATGTTCTCTTACTGGAAACAAAAGTACTTTATGCTTTTCTTTTCTTTTTTGCTTTGGAGGGGGGGCATTGGGGGATGTATCATTTAAACAGAAGCAGATCGCTTGTCTGCTAAAGATGAGCTTCTTGCACCATTTATGTTTTCAATCAGCTTTCCTTTTGTGGAAGGCATAAATTCTAATCCTTGAATTCACCTACCCCCTCTGTCTTTGGTGATTTTCGCATAGGGTTGCCAGCCTCCAGATGGGGGCCTGGGTATCTCCTGGAATTACAGCTGATCTCCAGATGACAGTGAGCAGTTCCCTTGGAGAAAATGGCTGCTTTGGAGGAGGGTGCAGTGGTTTTTTTTGTTTTTAAGTGCCAGTACTCATATATGAGGTTGCACTGATTTCTGCTGATTCCACTCCATGGGACTTGGGAGGACCCTGAGAAAAGGTGCCAGTAGACATTACAGGAGAATACTGTCACCAGAAAAATCCCTGAGAGGGTATACTCTGTAGCATGATATCCCATTGAGGTCCCTCTCCAGGGCTCCACCCCACAGATCTCCAGCAATTTCCCAAACTAGTGTTGGCAACCCTGTTTCCAATTTGGCTATTTGGTCTAGGCAGGGAGCTGTTGGGAAGGGGATTTTTCCCCAACTTCCACACAGCTTCTTGATGCATGCATTTTCCATCTTTCCTGCATCCTTTCCAAAACCTACTTAACTATAAACTTTTAATTACAATTGCAGTAAAATGGGTAGCTGCCAAGTAGATGGGAAAATCTGGATATTTTCCATTCCACCCACATTGGTGACATTGTCCTCGCCACAGTTTCCTATAGAAGCTGCTTCCCCACCTGGGATTGAGGAGGGGGCTTTTCCTTTTTGTTTTTATAACATTATAACAGTCTATCTACTAGTTCTCCTGAATTTTTCAATTTCTAAAAGTCAGTCTTTAACCATTCATTGCAGAGATATAAGGGAAACGGAGGTGGAGGCTTATGTTTAAAAAATAAAAGCTATAAATTCAGAGGACATAGCAGATAGATCATTGTAATGATATAGTGATCTAGCAACTGCCAATTTAAAAGGAAAAACAAAAGCCTCCCCCCCCCCTGCCCATGTGATGGAGGGGGAATGGCTGCTATGGAGGACTAGGGCAGGGAACCATTCCATGGGGAAACCACACTGCTGCAGTGCTTAATCTGCAGCTGCAGTGGCAGTGAGAAAACTCTGGGAAATCAAGACCTCTTTCTGGACTTCCAGTTTTGGCAGTCTAATGGCGGATGCGTCTCTCGGGAGCTCCCGAGGACACGATCCGTGAGCCAGCGGATGGAGAGGGGGTGTGACTGTACGCGCCATCCCCTGGAGCCATGGGGCGCCGAGGATCACCTCTCTCCCAGCACGGTGCTGGTAGATTAAGGCATTCCAATGCCTCGACAGTCTCTCTGCTGTGTTCCAGTATTGGACTCAGAGACGCACACCGGGACAAGCGAGTGGAGGTTGAGTGCTTTGCACGTTTGATGGCGAGATCTACTTGATCTACATTGAGAGTGAGTTTGGTTGAAACGAGTACCAGAGAAGTGACTGAAAGTCTCCCCTAAAGTAAGCGAGGGGGGTGGGACTGGGACCCCCCCACAGAAATAAAAATGGACTCAAAGCATGCCTTTTAAAGGGGGGCAGAACTGAAAGCAAAATGGGACTATAGTAAGGAACTTACAAGAGAATTACAGGTGACTTGCAGATTTTAGAGACTTTTGGCAAACTTGCTTAAATGTAAACAACTTCAAAGATGTCGCTGAAGAAGACGGCGAAAGATAAGCAAACGAAACCTAAGCCTCCTTCAGGAAGTGCTAGCCCAGCAAGTGCAATCACGCGACTGGATGTAGCCATAGACTTCTCTAAATTGCTAACAGAAGCGTTGCAACCCCTGCTGGAGCAACTGACAACACTCAATCAGAACTTCGCTGCACAGCAACAGCAATTAGACGAGACTAAAAACAAACACAGAGCAAACAGCTGAGAAAGAAGTGGATGCCAACACCCAAAAGCTCAAAAAGCAAATGCAGGAGATGGAAAAGAAAAGAAAATCTGATGAAGTCCAGCTTTTACAGCTTCAAATGGAAAAGGCAAGCTTTACACTGAGATTTCAGGGAGTTCCTGAGACTAAAGAGGAGAATCTTAAACAGATTATGAGTGATGTCCTGGAACCAGTTGCAGATTTAAAAGCGGATTTTCTTCAAGGTGAGATGGATGTGATCTATAGGTCATATTCAGAATACATAAAGAAAAATAATCTGCCTGGTGAGGTGGTGGTTAGATTCTCCAGAAGATATGTGAGGGATCAGATATTAAAAGCAACAAATGCAACTACCCTTAAAATTGATGGCAAGGAGATAAGAGTTTTGAAAGACATTCCCTTTGAAATAAGGGGGGAAAGGAAGAAATACAGAGACTTGGCTCTGTTTCTACAAAAGAATAACATCTCCTACAAATGGATTGTACCTGAAGGTATACTCTTCAAATTTAAAGATAAGAGGCGGGAAATTGACTCTGTTACGAAAGCACGTGAGTTTTTGCAGCAACAACGGGAGCCAACAGGGGAAGAGGATGAGAAGAGCAACAAGAGGAGTGATGATGAAGCATTTACTGGAGAAGACTCAGATTCGGAACGTGGGGCAGCTGCCCCCAAGCAAGGGTATCAATTGAGGGAAAGAAGAGGCAAATGAGATGCTAATCTTCTCTGAAGTGTGGTTTTGCTTTTTAATATTTAACCGTTTGCTCTTTACTAAGTCAGAATACCTGGACTTGAATTATTTAAGCGACTAACGATCACCTTCAATGTAACAAATCACTTTTTATTTTTACTTAAAGCTATTTTATTGTAATCATTATATGACCACAACCTCTTGGGTTTTTAGTGGTTTATCTTTACTTTCTCCTGTAGTTTATAGTTAACCTTTCCTTATTTTATTGTAGTTTGGGGAAATTAAAAAAATTGCAAAAAAAAATGATCGCTTTCTGTATTGTTAGCCCTGACAAATCTGTATTGATATCATACCACAAAAATGCTGAATGTGTACTTAAAATTCCACCAAAAGAAGTGTGATTGAAGCCTTATTTGTTCACATATCAAACAGCCACCTACAGGTTACATATCTGATGTATGATGGAATGAGGTATAGCGTGTCTCTCTACTTAAAATAATGTTGGATCCAGAGATGGCAAACCACGATTTACAAGATGATCAAAACTTACTAGGCATTCCTACTTGTTTTTTAAAATAGTATTTGGTCCCCTTTATTGCCCCAACCTGGATGGCCCAGGCTAAGCGGATTTTGTCAGATCTCAGAAGTTAAGCAGGGTCAGCCCTAGTTAGTACTTGAATGGGAGACCACTGAGGAAGTCCAAGGTCATTACACAGAGACAAGGCAATGGCAAACCACCTCTGGACATCTCTTGCCTTCAAAGTCTGATGGGATCACCATAAGTAGGCTGAGCTTTGATGGCACTTCCTTCTTTATTACAGAGAACAGAACAGGCAAAGGGATTTTGCCCATCCACATGCCAATGACAGGCTGTGATTAACTCTGGACTGCTTCAATTCCTATTAATACTGTCGGGGGGAAATGGGAGAGGTTAAGGCTGTTAGGGAGTTGTGGTAATTTGGAATAAGGAACATCTGTTGTGTTCTCCACATTCTGTGGAGCTGTTGGAAAATTAGAAACAGGGACTTTTCTTCCCAAAATCTTCTGTCTTTGATCAGTAGTATCTGTTGGAATTAAGAATCAACATGTGTTTTGATTTCTAGGTACAATGTGTGCATTATGGCTTATGGACGGACTGGGAGTGGAAAAACATACACAATGTTAGGACCACAACCTGAAGATACTTTTGCTTTTTCCCTGGAAGATGAACCAGAATTAGGAATTATTCCTAGAGCTGCTGAAGAAGTGTTCAGGTATTGATGACTTTATAGTTGACAATATATTTCCTCCAGCACAGAAAGAATTAATTTTCGATTGCTCATGCCCTTCTAAATCCTTGTACTGAAACTGTTGCTGTTCGTATAAAACCTGAATATGGTGGGGAGGGGAGAATGGAAATGCCTGGCATTTGCTTTCTTGAGGTTCCTCCATTCACCATTATGACTTTGTTTAGGATTTTCTTTTCAGCTGCAGCTTCTCTTCTGAAAGCGTTTATGATGTGGATTAGGCAAAATTCAGAACAAATAATGAAATGGGTGGAACATCAGCCTTTTCTGGGGGGTTTCGTTATGAATAACCTTGTAATTCCATTCATAAAGTGCTCAAGTAGACATTTGGGGTGCAATCCTAAACTGATCTGTTCAGAAGTAAGTCCCATTCTATTCAATGGACTTGCTCTCAGAAAAGTGTTTTTAGGATTTCAGCCTTAATCTAGTGATCAACATGCATAAATAACAATTTGCTGTTAGCTGATGTTTTATTCTCGGTCTATAGTATTATTTGCAATTCTCCCTTCATAGTAATTTTGCACAAGCCCTTCTCTGTTGCCATTTTTGACATTTTGATCCCTCCCTCATTGTTCTTTGTAGTTCTCAAACAATGCTTTGTACACTTACTGTACATATGTTCTTCTTACAATTATGAAACTATTTGAATTTTAGAGACAGGCTTTAAAAAAAAGATGCCAGATGGTTTTGTGCCCCTTCAGATACTGTGAGATGGCAAAATAATTAGAACTATGCAAGACTGGTAGAAGTAAAGATAGAAATTAGGTTACGGTTGTAAAAAAAAATAGTGACAAAGTAAATATGCATATTAATCAGTTGAAACACAGGTTTTATAAGTGATGTTCAAATAAAGGTGTCAGCTGTTCTCTCTCTGTTGAAATAATAACCTGGGTATTAAATATCAGACTTAAAGAATAGAATATAGTCTTTAGATGCAGTGTGCCTGAGGCTCTAGCAATACATATTTGAGTTTACAAAAATTAGCTGACATAAGCCTAAGACATATTTGAGTTTACAAAAATTAGCTGATACAGACATAAGCCTATTTATCTTCCTAAGAAACTTGAGGCTCAGAAAGCTCTCTATGAGAGAGTAACTTCCAAAGCCATTTAGTGAGCTTTGTAGTACAGCAAGATTTGAGTTTGGATTTGAACACAATGTTCTATGCACTATGCCACAATTACTTATTTTGCTATTCTAAAAGGCAGTCCTTGTTAATAACTAAATCATAAATATTTGTTATTGATTGTCCAGTACAGTGCCCAGGAGAGGAGGAGGGCTTGCAAATGAACTCTAAGCCACCATGGGAGGAATTTGTAGGAGGAAATTGAATAAACCATGCAGTACAGAATGGCATCTACTTTATTTTATTTAACTAAATTTGTATCCTGCCTTTCTGCCCCCTTAAGGGCCACCAAGGAAGCTAACAAATTAAAACATAAAATCACAACTTAAAAACCATTAAAACTAATGGAAGTGCATCATTAAAACAAATAAAACCAGAACTAAAATACATTTAAAAAACATAAAAACTATTAACATATTAGGAAGGAAGTCGGGATCACTGAGGAAATACTGAATGAAACAAAAAAGCCTTCATCTGCTGGCAGAAGATAGCAGCAAAGATAAGTCTACCTGTATAGAGAGTTCCAGAGTTTTGGTGCCATGACTGAGAATGCCCTCTCTTGGGTCGCTGCCTGCCTAATCTGAGAAGGTGGGCCCCTCCAAAGATGACCATGATAATTGGTTGGTTCATAAGGGAGGAGGTGGTCTTTTCAGAATCTTGATCCCAGATGGTATAGGGCTTTAAAGGTCAGCACTGGGATCTTGAATTGTACCCGGAAACAGATTGGTAGCCAGTGTAGAAGGACCAAGGCTTGAGTGATATGGTCCCTACAACCCACTCAACATCCTGGCTGCAGCATTCTGTACCAACTGAAGTTTATGAAACTTCTCAAAGGCAGCCTCATGTAAAGCATACTGCAGTAATCTAATCTAGATGTAACCAGGGCATCCACCATAGTGGCCAGATCATTTCTGCCCAGGAAAAGCCACAGTTGGTTAACCAGTCGAAGCTCGAAAAAGCACTCCTAGCCACAGCTGCCATCTGCTTATCCAGCAGCAGGCCTGTTCAAGAGCACCCCAAAACTATTGATGTTCCTTCAAGGAAAGTGCTGCCCTATCAAAAACAGGTGACACCTTAAATCCCAGGTCAAAGCTTCCATTCACCAGTAACACGTCTGCTTTACTGGGAGGAAGCTTGAGTTTATTAGTCCATATCTGCTCCAAAACTACCTCCAGGCACTAGCCTCCCTGGGATCAGTCGTGACTGCAAGATAGAACTGACTGTCATCAGCCCAAATCTCAGGATGACCTCAACCATTGGTCTTATGTAGATGTTGAAGAGCATTGTGGACAAGATGGAAGCCTACAAGACCCCAAAGGCCAGGGGCAGAGCAGCAGTCCCCCAGTATCACCTTTTAAAAACTACTCTTCAGGTAGGTCTGGAATCACTACAAAACAGTGCCTCCCAATCTCATCTTGGAAAAACATTCCAGAAGGATACCATAAATAATGGCCTTGGCAGCCACTGAGAAGTCCAGGAGACCCAACAGTGTTGCACTGCCATCTCCTGGTGTAGATAATCCACCAGGGTGACCAAGGCTCCTTCAGTTCCATAACCAGACCTAAAACTAGATTGGGAAGGATCTAAACAATTCACCTCCTCCAGGAAAGCTTGATATTGTCCAGCCACCACCTGTTAATGGAACACTTGAGATTGGTTGATAGTTATTGAGATCTCCCAGATCTAGGGTAGGCTTCTTTAGACGTTTCAAGGCCGGAGTGAACTCCCATTCTCTCAAGCAGGCATTAACTGTCTCTCGGATCCAGTCAGCCAGTTCCCTCCCCTGGCAACTTTAAGTGGCCAGTTTGGGCAATGGTCATAAAAGCAGCTGTTAGGCCTTAAACTTCCAAGGATCCTGATATTCGAACTGAATAAACTGAAAACTATCCCAAACAATTGGACAAGGCAGAACCTTGGCACCGTCTGACCCTGTCACTGCTAATGTAGAATTATTTATTTATTTATTTGTTTGTTGCATTTTTACCCCGCCCTCCCCGCAAACGGGCTCAGGGCGTTCTCAGGGCTCAGAATACAAATTGGAATTTATGTAGGATATTTTATCTGAGAAGTGCTGAACGAGACAGTCACAGTAGGCCACCCAGCAGTCTACCTCTTTCTGCAGGCCAGATCCCAACAGACCTCAGACCACCTGGCATGGATCTGCTGGTCTACACTGTGCAGACATAATCCTGAGCTGCTCCTGAAAAGACAGCCTCAGCATTAATGAAGCCCCCCAAGGCAACCAGCCTAGGGGTCCTCAATACCACCCCCAAGACAACCTCTGTCAGTTTAGGCAGGAACACTGTTAGGCAGTGGGGTGGGCAGTACACCAACAGAATCCCAATCCTGTCTCTCAGTCCCAACAGAAACTAGAAATGTCCTGGATGGGGCAACATTCTAGGGGGAGAGCATCGGTATAAACCACAGTGACACACACACACACACCCCATGTGCCAGTTAAAAGCCACATGAAGAAGAAGAGAAGAGATTGGATTTATACCCCACCCTTCACTACCCAAAGGAGTCTCAAAGCAGTTTACAATCCCTTCCCCTCCCCACAGCAGACACCCTGTGAGGTAGGTGGGGGCTGTGAGAGCTTTCTCCAGAGCTGCCCCTGAGAGAACAGTTCTGAAAGAACTTATGACTGACCCAAGGTCACACCAGCAGCTGCATGTGGAGGAGTGGGGAATCAAACCCGGTTCTCCCAGATCCACGCTCTTAACCAAACTGGCTCTGCTGTTCACCAAACGTAACTGCTAGCATGGTCTTCTGCATTATTAATTCCCTGTCAGCTGCTACGGTATGGGATGCACCCATTACTCAGAACAAGAATGGCTCTCCTATGTATGATACGGTGTACCAATGTAAAGGGAGCTTTGCGTGCTGTCTTTTGTCTCAGTGCTTTTAGTATTGTGTTGACCCATCAGCAGCTTGCTGGTGGACCACTGTCTATAAATAGAAAATACTGCATAAGAATGAAGTATCTTGTATCCCTCCTTGTTGCCTTTGTAAACAGGTGTGTTTTCTTTTCAAGTTATGTTTTGCACACAGATATTTGCTTGGGAACAAAGAATGTATTCCTGGCTTCTTCCAGAGGCCCGTGAGGCTAAAATATACAGTCAACAGAACTGTGCCAGTGTATGAAAACCACAGCAGATGGGGCAGGGTCTGATTTTAAGGAGTCTGAGTTACTCAAAGAAATGGTGTATGCTCTGGATTATGGATTTTTAGAATTTTGATAAGCACTTCAATCAGCGAGTAATAGACTCCTGGATCATATGCATAGTTTACTTTGGATTTTGTTTCAGCCTCTTAAGCTGTTTTTTGTTCTTTCCCCCCGCAGGCTTATTTCAGAGAAGCCACCGGGAAGTCATTGGATTGAGGTTTCTGTTGTAGAAGTGTATAATAATGACGTGTTTGATCTTCTGGCCAAAGACAACTGTGGAACAACAATTAG
>NW_015173133.1:920489-932693 GCF_001447785.1 Gekko japonicus
TAACTGTGTGTGTGGGGGACCACTGTTTTAGCAGCAATTAGTGACAGAGAATTCATTCAGCTGTGTTAGTGACAAATAATGTTAACTGTCCCCATTATCAGCTCACTTTCCCATATCCACTTATGATTTCCCAACATCACCACAATGTGACTTTTAACCATTGGTTTTACATGGCAAACATTTCTTCTGAATTTCCCCTCATCTTGTGTCCTGCCAACACACGTCAATGTGTTTGTCTTCTGTGTGACAGGGAGAGTTTTTTTGTTGTCTTGTCTACTCAAGATTACCTGATCTTGCCATCCTGACATTTTTAAATGGCCAAGTTCAGCTTTAAACAGCATCAGTGACCGCAGGTTGGATCTGTAGACACTGTAAAGTCTAGTTTGGCCCTAAGAAGGTATTTAAATGTGGGTCTCCCAGGTCATAATCCAGCAGTCAAACAGCTGTGCTGCACTAGCGGTACTGTATTAAAGAGGTAGTGCTTGCAATTGTTTGGCTACTTTGGCCACCAAATGAGAAGGGAGCACTCACTGGAGAAGGTCAAAGAAGAAAGGGACGGCAAAGGATGAGGTGGTTCGACAGTGTTATTGAGGCAACAAACATGAGGGCCTGGCGTGATGTGGTCCATGGGGTCGCAAAGAGTCGGACTCGACTGTGTGACTGAACAACAACAATTAAACCCATACAAAAAAATCTTAGCTTGTTTCTGCTCCCAGTATGGTTACCAGCCTCCAGGTGGGAACTGGAGATCTCCTACTATTACAACTGATCTCCAGATGACAGAGATCAGTTCCCCTGGAGAAAAATGACTTCCTTGGGGGGTGGACTCTACGGCATTGTGTCCTGCTGAAGTCCCCTCCTCCCCAAACTCTGCGTTCCTCAGGCTCCACCCCCAAAATTCTCCAGGTATTTCCCCATGCAGAGCTGGCAACCCCAGCCCCCAGCAGAAATTAGGATTATTCCCCCTCCTGTTCCTCTAGTCACTGTGTACAGCTAAAAGTATTTATTATCCTGTTTTAGGGGGGAACTAGAAGTTAGACACAACAGACCTTTTCTTTCCTTCATAAAGTTATAATATTCTGCACCCACAATGGAGATAATTTAAGACAGTATTTTCGTCTGTGGGTTTCACTAACATAAGCAAACCACTTCAGCTTTGTTTATGTGGCTCTCTGTTGTTGCCAAAAATCTTGATTAAAAGTATACCAAATGCACTGGAGGTTTGAACAGACATAACTCTCTCTGTCTGGTTTTGTGTTTCTGCAAAATTTTATGTTTTGTATCCATTGATTACCCCATAGTGAAGTAGGAACCACAGAGAAATTGTGAAATTGTTCTTTCCCTACTTGGTTATTTGAAGTTTTCCTGTCATCACATAGAATAAGTTTAATATTCTAGGTGCAGTGGGTTTTCTTCTTTGTGTTTACAACTGAAAGAGGAAATAATAAAAACCAATTTCAGAGCAATACAGTTTGGATGAGGAAGATGGAAGTCAGATATTGTGCCATTTTCATCTATCCTCCACTATACTTTTTAATTTCTGTTGCGATAATTAAGCTAAAATGAGACAAATAGTTGTCGAATTCATGTCACTACTTTACACTGAGATTTGTACAGCATAGGCATATATTACATTTTATGCCTTGGTTGCTGTACCAAGAGGTACTGCTTGCAATTGTTTCTTGGCAGCTGAACAACTGCCTCCAAGCAGTGCCTAGAGTTAATTTTCTAAACTTAAGAGAAAATACACTGAACAGTAACTGTAGCTTATGGGTTGGAAGCCTCCAGCAGTGGATTGCTGCTCACAGAAGGGGAATCAATACTCACTGATTTCCCCTTTCCACAGCAGACATTTGACTCACCCTTCATGCTGTTCTGAGGGGTCCTCTGTCCCTCCCACACTCCTGAACAGAGTTTGGGGAATATTCCAGGCTGCGCTGAGACTGGGTGGTGAGAAAATTCTGTTCTGCTGAGAGAAAACCTATAAATCAGTGGAAATTACTGCTGGATCCAACCCCTCTCTTGTGTAATGTAAGGAAACTTAGCAGCTGTTCCAGGCTAAATCTAGTTTACTTCAGGATGACTGTCACACCCATGCTGCATGCCCAGATGCTCGTTCCTCATCTTCCTCAACCTGTCCCAAACAACTATAAGGCAAACTGTGGTGTGCCATTTCTAGTACAATGCAACACTGAAGCCATTGCTGATTTAGGTGTAATATCATTCCTGGTTTATCCATTAGCTATTGGTTCTTTCTTTTCCAAAGGTTATAGTGAGACAGCAATAGGCTGCAAGCTAAAATTTATGTCATGTGGTAGGAAATTGGCAGGAGAAAGGTTCTTTTTTTCCCTTCCAGTTGTTCCAGCAGCTTTGCTTTTATTGCAGTCTTTTTATTGTGTAGTTAATAACCCTCTATGAAGAAAAACCTTTTTAAAATGCTTGTGTCCAAGAGTATATGTTTGCATTGCATTTTGATTCAGCGGAATTAGTGGGAAAGATATGCATAACATTAATAATTTTACAGAGAAGAAGATTAACAATGGAAAAACAAGTCAAAACAAACAAAGTAATGAAACCATGGTACAAGGCCACCCCTACTGTTTAGGTCTAAAGTATGCAACTAGGACTTAAATAGTGTTTCATCTATAACTCATTTGCTTATACATACATAAAGCCTGGAAAGTCTTCAGAATTCTTACTCCATCAATATAGCACAGTTTCTTCAGGATGGCTGCAAGAAGAGAGGTTACGTTCAGAAATGGTGTTTCCCTTGGTATGCACTGGTCAGTTGGTTCTTGGGACAGCTGGGCTCACTGGTTGCCACATTACCTGTATTTACTTGAAAGGAAGACAACCCGGAATATAAGAAGACACACCTAAAAAAAGTTATACACCAAGAAAAAAAAATAAACTGGATGTAACTGTGATTTGTATGCCAATGTAATTTGACCCTCTTGAGACACCCCTTCTCGGCTCACACAGAGTGCCTACCACCCTCAACGACCTCTCTCAGGTTCGGGGATTATCAGCAGGTCAGGATGTCACAAGCTACCTTTCCTGTCTCTTTTAAAATATACAGAGAGCCATGACCATTTCACACCTCAGGGTCCTCTCTCTGACTCCCAGAGACATCCACAGACAGGGTAGCCAAGCCCCCTTTAATAACAAGCCCTCACTCACACAGAGCTATTGGGGTTGGAGCTCAGACACTGTTCCAATTATCTCTGTCAGCATTTATTCATATACACACATACACATATACAGAGATATTAAAGTGTGTGTGTGTTTCTTTGCCTTAGACACACAGCCCATAGGGTTAAACAAAACAAACGTTAATCTTTATTTATGGTATTAACATAACACTGAGGAAAGTAAGGTATAAGTAAAAACATTTTGCTTCCATTGAACTTTTGAACTGCAGTACTATTCCTGCAACTGGGATCCTTTATTACAAACTGACTATTTTCAGCCAGCTCTTCTGCACGGTTCCACTCAGGCATCCTCCTTTTCCCCTGTCAGCTTCCAAGCTGCCAACCCCTAACTGCTATTCTTAGCTGCCAACATTCCAAAAGCTCTCAATAGTCACTCTTAGGAAGAAGTGAAACTTACCCTGTCCATCACACCTCTTTTTAAAATTATTTTGATGGCATACCGGGGGGGCACGACGACGACTAGTCTTGCACTGGAGTAAATACTTCAATTGTATTCTCCCATCTGTGGATAGAAATAATTTGTTGATAGCTGGATGGAAATGTGAAACTGATGTGTATGTCTTGGTACTTAAATTTATTGTATCTATAAAAAGCAGGCAAACATTTCTTTTAGCATATTGTCCCGGAAAAGAGGATTAGGAATCATGGGGGGGGGGGGGTTCCCTGCCTTCAAGCTCTTGCTTTCTATGGCAGATGGACTTTGAGGAGCCTACAATATCAAGGGCAGTCTAAACTTGATCACATGAAGACCTAAAGTGCAATTTAAGATGACTGTTCATGACCATCCACTTACCCCTACTCTGTGCTATAGTTGCCATTTATGCTGACTTACACTTGTCACATACTGATATGCTTCTTTACACTATCACCTTTAGGACACCACTCCAACCACAGTTTGTTAAGGTAATTAGTGGTGTGCTAAATGTCCTTAAATTTAGTAAGTGCAAATCTTATTGCTATATTTTCAGCTGAAATATAGTAGTTTAAAAGTTGTTTTCGTAGCTGATAGCTAAAGTGTGTGTTATCCCTGGATCACAAAGGCCATACAGATCAGACATTTCTTTTTTTCTTAATTAATTTATTTATTTATTTATGGTTTTTTAAAGTTACAGGACAGAATAAAAAAACAATCAAATATTTACATTTATGTTTTCGTGTACAGATCCACATTTCTGACTGCCCAAAATATTATACTGAAGGTAACTCTATATGATTTAGGTGAGAAAAAAATAGAAGCAATATTGAACATAGGGCTAAAAGAAGACTGTAAGGGAAATTGTCATGTATGTGGTCACATTTGCTATATTTTGTGGGTTCCTCTAACATGTTTTGTTTTGCTAGACCTGTAGAAGATGCAGTGGAGTTCTTGGAGTTGGTTCAAAAGGGCCTACAGTTAAGAGTCAAACATCCAACACTTGTACATGCTCATTCATCCCGTTCTCATCTTGTGGTAACTTTGACTATCACTACAAAGGCTGACTTGGAGGATGGGTTTGGTAAGTATCTTGTCTGTACCAAATCTCTAAAATTATCACAGAAGCCACATCTCTCAGTGAAGTAATTAGCAAACATGTTTTAATATTAATGCTGAATTCCAAATTAAAACCCACTGACATTCCCTCTCCTTTTACTTAAATGAAGGCTGGAAATATAACTGAGAATCACCCACTAGGGGTAATTCTAGGAAAGACAGACATTCCTGGTTTAAATTTGGGGGTTTCCAATTCAGATCCAAATGAGATTAGGCTTCCTAAATTTATTCCTCACCCACCCACTCTTCTCAAAAGATCTACATAGCTTGCCTCTGTAGGCATACATCTGCAAAACAGAGTCATTATAAAACCACTTAGCATTCCAGTATAAATCTGCATTTAGGCTGCGTTCAGACGGGCACTTTAATCCACTGTTGCCCTGCCTCTAATTGAGTCAGATTATTTTGTGCCAAAGAATCCTGACCAGACTCACCTCTTTTAGCATGCTTCAAAGCGCTTCTACTGGCCCTGGAATGATCAGACAGCAGCAGGCATGGAATCAGCCCGTCAGCCATTTTTTCAAAAAGTTGGTCTTTGGAGCATGCCCACAAGCACGGATGAGCCTGCTGGGATATGTAGTTTGTGGGGCTGTCGGCCATTTTCTTAAAAGTTTTCCTTCTGAGCATGCGCTCAGGTGCTTGCTGAGAGTGCTGAGATATGGAGTTCACTGCCATCCTCCCTCTAATCTTTTCAATTTACCCCTTCCCCGAAGGACAGAAAAAAAGCTGAAGAACAGAGGTGTCTTTCTTTTAGGGTTTTTAAAAAGAAAACAAAGTTTTGAGCAAACTGCCCGTGTGAATGCAACCTTACACTATGTAGTACTATATTGCCTTTTTAATACTGGCCCTGTACTGATTCTGTACTGATTCTACTTCCAGGTTTCAAACTGCCCTTAAATCATTATCCAGCTTTTAAAATATTACTACTTTTAAATTCATCTTTTTAAAATTATGCCGCCAACAGGGAATAGAAAGGGATGAACAGGGAAGAAAAGGGAAAGGAAAAAAAATAGCCAGTCAATAAATAAAACAAAAAAAATGGGGAGATGAAGGTAAAACTTATCTCAACAATCACAAATAAATACTGTATCAAGCTTCATCAAGCTCTAAAAATCATCCCAAATGTAACAATTTCCTCGCTGCATCTTTGACTGCTAAATGCTGCTTTTTCCTTCGCTGCTAAATTCAAGAAGATCTACTAGTTAAGAGTACTTATTGACTAGTGTTATTATGTCACAATCCCTTTAACCAGTTCCTGGTGCAGGGTACCCTTTGTACATCTGAGAGTTACTGCACGTGTGTGCAAGCAGAACAGGTTGTATAATTACTCCATATTAAAGGGTCATCATCGGTCTAACCTAGAAATTACACTAAACTAAGCTTATTTCATTGTTGTGGGTTAAATTTCTTCATTCCGCATTCTGTGACAACTTCCCTGGGCAGGTGATTGTTCTAGTCAGAAGCTGAATAAAGAACATTTCTTCAACTGTCCGTACTCTGTGAACGATGATAAGCCCACCTGTCCTTCCAGATCTTCTTCACCAGCCCAATTTCTCAGTGAATCTACAGAGACACATAAGCGAATGAGAACAAAACTTCAGCTGGTAGATTTGGCTGGCAGTGAATGTGTTGGTAAGTCAGCTATGGGGCAAAACAATTCCATGTTTGGGACCAATTTGTGTTTTGTTTGTTTGTTTGATTACTTCATTTCTACCCTGCCTTTCTCTCTGTTGAGGATCCAGAGTGGCCTACATCATTCTCCACTCCTCTTTTTTATTCTCACGACCCTATGAGGTGGGTTAGGCTGAGTGTGTGTGACTCGCCCAAGGCCATACAGCAAGCTGTAATGAAGAATACCCTACTCGAATAGCAGTTTGTTCAGTACAAGGCCTGTATCAAAAATTGTTGGGGGGAGAAGTTAGTGGGGCAAGGAGGGTTTAACACTTTCCCCCTGTACCTTTTCTATGATTTAAATAGCCCCTCTGGAGCTGCAGTTAGCTGCATGGGAACACAAAGACAGGCACGAGTGTTGAACGTACCTTTCTCTTCCTACAGGGTTTAGAATAACCTAAAAGGGGTATTTAAATTATGGAAGAGTCATGTGCGAGGAAAGGGTTCATAACTTCCTCCCCTAGCAACTTTTCTCCCATCTTCAAAGCAGCCACAGTTAGCTACAGTTGATAGTTATCTTTAAACTATCAGTTTAAAGTTAGCCACAGTTGATAGTTATCTTTTTTTAAAAAAGTTAGAAATTCCATGAACTCGCCTCAGACTTTTACTTGGCCTTCATCTGCTTTCAAATGAATACCATAAACTGTTTAATTCTCCAAAGTACAACTACAGAGCTCCAAGGGAACCTTTAAAGTTTTGATAAACAAATAAGCCTTGTTCCTGACCTGAGTTCATCTTGTGGGAGTGTGAGAAGCAACAGAATACCAAGATGGCTTCCCCGTCTCTTTCCTACCTTAATGTCCAGTCATAATGCCCATATATAAATCAATGGTGGGACCTCATTTGGAATACTGTGTACAGTTCTGGTCACCACACCTTAAGAAGGATATTATAGCTTTGGAAAAAGTGCAGGAAAGGGCAACTTTATCACAGGATGTTTTAGCTGCGATTTTATGGTACTGTATTTATATGTGTAATTGTTGGTTTTAACTGTATGTTGGTTTTAAATGGTTTGTAAACCGCCCTGAGCCGCTTTTGCGGGAGGGCGGGGTAAAAATTTAATAAATAAATAAATAAACTAGAATGATCAAAGGGTTGGAACACTTTCCCTGCGAAGAAAGGTTAAAGCGCTTGGGGCTCTTTAGCTTGGAGAAACGATGGCTGAGGGGGTGACATGATTGAGGTTTATAAGGTTATGCATGGGATAGAGCAGGTAGAGAAAGAGGTACTTTTCTCCCTTTCTCACAATACAAGAACTCGTGGGCACTCCATGAAATTGCTGAAAGGTCAGGTTAGAACAGATAAAAGGAAGTACTTGTTCACCCAAAAAGTGATTAACACATGGAATTCACTGCCACAGGAGGTGGTGGCGGCTACAAGCATGGATGGCTTCAAGAGGGAATTAGATAAGCATATGGAGCAGAGGTCCATCGGTGGCTATTAGCCACAAGGTATAGATAGGGACTCCGGGGCAAGTGATGCTTTGTATTCTTGGTGATTTGGGGGGGGGGGAGTCAATGGCACCTGGTATTTTTGGCCATTGCGTGACAGAGTGTTGGACTGGATGTGCCATTGGCCTGATCCGACATTGGCTTCTCTTATGTTCTTATGAGCAGATGAAAGGCTAAGCTTATGTTCAAGCTAAGAACATAAGAACAGCTTGGTGGATCAGACTAGTGGTCCATCTAGTCCAGCATCCCGTTTCGCACAGCAGCCAACCAATTGCTCTGGAAGGTAAACAGGGCACAGAGGCCAAGGCCCTCATCTACTGCTGCATTCCAGCACTGGTATTCAGAGATTTTCTGTCTGTGGATAAGGAGGCTCCCTTCAGTCACCACGGCAAGTAGCCATTGATGGACCTCTCATCTATGAATCCGTCTACTTCCCTCTTAACACTGTATGCTCATGGCCATCACTACCTCCCCTAGCAGTGAATTCCAGTTTAATTATTCATTGAATGAAGACATATTTCCTTTTGTCTGTCCTGAACCGATTTCTCAACAATGTCACTGGTTGCCCCCGATTTGGTTGGCAGTGAATGTGTTGGTAAAGCCAGCCTTGGGGCCACGCTTTGCATAATTTTAAAACTCTGTCTCCCCTTAACTGCCTTTTTTCTACACTGAAGAATCCCAGATTCTCTGGCTTGCCGTATAGGAAAGGCACCCCAACCCTCTAATCATCTTGGTTGCCCTCCTTTGTACATTATCTAGTTCTGCAATGTTCTTTTTGAGATACAGTGACCAGAACGGCTCCTCAAAACTTTTTTTTAAAATTTATTGTCAGTTTATATTTGTTTTGCCAGAACCTGTGCTCCTTTCTATTCTTGTTGATAAGGGAAACCTTCCACTATTGATTTATTTGATTTATATCCCGCCCTCCATGCCAAGGCAGGCTCAGGGTGG
The DNA here is from genome assembly GCF_001447785.1 of Gekko japonicus. Taxonomy (NCBI): domain Eukaryota; kingdom Metazoa; phylum Chordata; class Lepidosauria; order Squamata; family Gekkonidae; genus Gekko; species Gekko japonicus. The sequence continues at coordinate 929,306 of NW_015173133.1, forward strand.
CTTATATAAAATGTATATATAAATACAATTCAAATCCATCATAAAAACAACCAAAAACCATAAACAAATCAATTATCCTAAAGTGCTGGAATAATATTCAGACAAAGTTCAAAAGCAGAGAATATCAAGATTAGACAATACTCCATAGGTGGCAATGATGAAGGTATTCCTGCACCAGCTCCATTGAGCTACATATATATATATGGCATGGGTGGGCTGAAGATGGTAAGACCAGGGCACAGGGACACTCCTTGATGTATGATGCGGCTCCTTCATTGAATGCTGGTAAAAGAGCTCCGTCTTGCAGGCACTGAGGAACTGTAAGAGGTCCCAAAGGACCCTGATCTCTTCCGGGAGCTCGTTCCACCAGTATGGAGCCCTGGAAGGGCCAACCGGTTTTGGGCCCCTGGAAGCAGTGCTCTCTGGGAAACATATGGAGAAAGGTGGTCCCTTAGGTATGCCAGACCCTGACCATAAAGGGCTTTAAAGTTCAAAACCAGCACCTTGAAGTGAATCCGGTATGCTATTGGCAGCTGGATGTGTTCCCGTATAGAGAGACCCATCAACAGCCTGGCTGCAGCATTTTGCACTAGCTGCAGCTTCCGGATTTGTGACAAGGGCAGCCCCATGTAGAGAGCATTGCAGTAGTCTAACCTCGATGTGACCATCGCGTGGATCACTGTTGCCAAGTCGCTATGCTTGAGGAAGGGAACCAGCTGCCTAATCAGCCGAAGATGATAAAAGGCTGACTTGGCAGTGGCTACTATCTGGGCCTCCATTGTTAGAGGCATCCAGAAGCACTCCCAAGCTCCTAACCTTCGGCGCTGGCAGTAACTATGCACCATCGAAGGTTAGGAGTGGGATCCCTACCCTCAGGCCACCCCGGCTCAGGCACAGGGCCTCCATCTTCATCGGATTCAGTTTCAGTCGACTCAGTCTAAGCCAACCAGCCACAGCTTGTAATGCCCGGTCAAAATCTTCTGGGGTAGAGTCAGACTGGCCGCCCAACAACAGATAGAGCTTGGTGTTATCTGCATATTGGTGACACCCTAGCCCATGCCTCTGGGCAAGGGGGCGTATATAGATGTTAAACAGCATCGGGGAAAGTACTGCCCCCTGAGGCACTCCACAAATCAGTGGGTGCCTGCGGGACAGCTGTTCCCCTAGTGCCGCCCTTTGTCCCCAACCTTAAGGAAGGATGTGAGCCATTTTATTTATTTATTTATTTATCTTTGGATTTATATCCCACCCTCCCCAAAGGCTCAGGGCAGCTCACAAGGAGGCGTAAATGCAAGGCAAGCCCCTGAACTCCAGAGTTGGTGAGGCAGTGGATCAGTAGCTGATGGTCGACCATGTCGAACGCTGCCGATAGGTCTAACAGCAACAGCACTGCCGACCTGCCTCGATCCAGGTGCCTCTGAAGGTCGTCCGTGAGGGGGACCAGTGCAGTCTTCGACCCATGTCCTTGTCAAAAACTGGATTGGAAGGGATCTAAAGTGGAAGTGACATCCAAAAAGCTCTGTAGCTGGACTGCCAGAGCCCTCTCAATTAACTTGCCCAAATAGGGCAAGTTGGAAACCGGCCAAAAGTTGGCCAATTCGACTGGATCCAGAGATGGTTTTTTCAAGAGGGGACGGACCACTGCCTCCCTAAGTGCCCCAGGGAACAGCCCCTCCAAGAAGCCTTTTTGCCTTTTAAGGCTTCCTTGACTTGGGTTGTTAAGCATGCAAGCATCGTTTTAGACCAGTTGGTACCTTTCCTGATTTGAGGCATGCATTCTCTCTGGGCCTCAGCACAGTTTTAAATGGTTTCTAGGTATCCTGCAGGGATCTGACCCCCGGGACCATAGCCAGGTGTGCAGATGGGTGTGCCACCCTCTTGCTAATTTGCCATGCACCCTACCCCTGGTCATCCCTCCCAAATCCTACCACTACCTTCCCTCAGCCAGGAGCTCCAGGAACTGTGCCTCCACCCAGCACAGCTGTCTCTGAAATGCCCTGGGTGCCTTAATTTAATCAACGTCGCTGATTTGATTAATCTTTTGCATTAGGATCCCCACCCCCCTCAGCCCTCCATTTTCCTCAAATGGCCCTCCTTTACTTCCCTACTCTCATTCTCAAGTTCTCGCCCTCTCCCTTCAATATTTCTCCAAGAATTTACCACGCCATCCCTTTGGTATGAATCATTCTGAGCCAGAGGCTCTCCGGCCCCTGCTGGTTTCCCCCCAGAAGTTAATTTGAAAGCTGTTCTGCCATCTTGTTGATATTGTGCCAGCAGTCTGGTTCCCTTTTGGTTCAAGTGACGCCAATCTTTTTTGTACAGGTTTGGCTTGTTCCAGAAAGTTCCCCAGCTACTGCTGGTCAGTCTCACTTTCACAATAGTAAACCATCTCAGAATGCCTGCAATTTAATAATAGTTTTAAATGTGTAAACGGTACATCAAATATTTGTTGAAAGTGACTTTATTCAGTGTGGCTACTTTATTCCCTTCGTGAAAAACAATACTAGTAGGGATTGTGTAGTAATTTCCTGTTTTATTTGGCTTCTCATCCGCAAGTGGCTGCTGCTGCTTCAAAGTCTTTTCAGAAACCTGATTATTTATTTCCTAAAAGACAAGCTGCCTTAGCAAGACAAGCCATTCAATCAAATGCAGCATTCCAGAAATAATGTTTTGAAAACTGAAGCTGTGTTGTGAAGAAGCCCTTTACGTTGCTGCCAAGAATTCTTTTCCCTGGTCACCATTAGCATTTATTGTATTTTTAAGGAATACTTTTAATATACATATTTATTTGTTGTAGGTGTTAACTTTGTTTTGGCTTAAAATGTTTCTAAGTGATACTCTCTGTTTCCATTTTCTGCTGAGGGCAAGCATTGCTGGTCTTTTTTTCTTTTTCTTTTTTAAGGCAAGCTCTCCAGGTATTTGTCACTCAGTCCAGTTAATAAACTGTTACTGCTGTATACTTATTCAGAAGTAGACTTCATTGTATTCAGTGGGGCTCACTCCCAAGTAAGTGGGTTTATGTTTGCAGCATAAATTCTGCTTGCTCTTAATTATGGTTTTACAACTTCAGAAGGGCTTCACTGAAGACAATAGAATTAAACAAGAGGGGACCCACAAGAAACCATCTTATTTCTACCATCTTTGATTCCTCCTCTCTCCCTCCATTTCCTGCCTCTTCCCTGCTGCATTGGCTGCCACTCACCTGCCCCCCCCCCCCCCAGCCGTGCCGAAGCAGGCTCACTCCTGCAATGGTTCCGGGTTTTCCTGCCCCCGGGAAAATCAAGTATTTTCCTGGCACTTGCGCTTTGAATGCGCAATTTCACCCATCTGGACAGCCATCTTTCGCAATGATTGCGATTAGGGCGATCTGACCGCTCTTTGTGCGATT
>NW_015173133.1:934255-943930 GCF_001447785.1 Gekko japonicus
CTTGCTCCGCGGCCACCAGGAAAAGTTCCACCGCTCCAAAGCATCCGGAGAGGCGGCATGTGGGAGGCAGGAGGGAGGAGGCGGGGCGCGAGGCAAAGTCAGCCGGCGGGAAGGGGCACACTGAGCAGGAGGGAGGAGGTGGGGGCGTGAGAAGCCGGTGGGAAGGGGCGCGCTGTGGAGTTCCATGTATGCACCATGAAAAAATTGGGGTGTCGTGTATGTACCATGAAAAAGATTTTTGGCCTTTTACGGAAGACCATCACTTTTGTTTTGGTGTAATTTCTTTTCAAATTTTCTTCTAAGCAGTAGTCCCCCAGGCCATTCAGCAACTGCTTGTGCGGAATCAGTCTCTGTGTGTGTACACCTGGAAGTCATGGTCACCTCTGGCGACTAACCCCTACTGGGGGCCTGGTGGATATTCAGAGAGATGGCTGTTCTTAATTTTTGAATGGGTTTAGAGATTTCTTTTGCTTCAGATATACCACGCATGACTAAACAGACCATGTTTAAATGTTGTGGGCAAACTGCCTTCCACAGATACATGCGTTAAGTACTTCTTGTGCCTTGGAAAAGGGCACAGTGCTGAAATTCTGTGCCACTATCAGAGGTCCTCAGTGAGGCACAATTGCTCTTCCCAACTTTGCGAATGAGCCCTCTCAATATTGGCGAAATTGGACATCCAGTTCTTACAGTGACTCTACAGGGTAGCCATGTTTGTCTGTAACAGTAGAAAAGTAGAAAAGTCCAGTATCACCTTAAAGAAGTTCTGAAGAAGTGAACAGTGACTCATGAAAGCTCATACCCAGCCACAAATTTTGTTAGTCTCTAAGGTGCTATGATACTCTTGCTCTTTTCGAATGACTCTATGGTGCTTGAGTGCCCGAGCATTCCTCCACCTGATACTGCTCACACATTGGTCCAGCTGTCCTCTATAGCAACACACAATACTGTCCAGTCAGTTATCCAGGGTCTTAACTTGCTGCGGTATCATTTTTGGCAGAACTGAGTGGGAACCCATTACTTGCCCCCCCTTGGGCAAGTACAGTGTTGCATGGGCTTGAAAGGGTGGGGATTTTTGCACTTAAAAGGCAAGCTCTAGAATGTGCTGAATGGAGGCTCTTAGCGTATACACAGCCTGCTAGTGTGACTGCAGAGATGACCATTCAAAGAGCATCAGTTACAAGTAAGCATACCTGTTTTTCCCCCGTGTCTGATATAAATTCAGGTGTCTGGATGTGGTGAGGAAGCCTTGCTTAATATTACTGATTTTTTTCCCCCCCTAGGTATATCTGGTGTGACTGGAGCAGTACTCAGGGAAACCTCCTTCATTAATCGCAGCTTGTCTGCTCTGGCAGATGTACTTGGAGCAATAGCAGAACATCGCTCTCATATTCCCTATCGAAACAGCAAACTTACACATTTACTCCAGGACTCCATTGGTGATTATAGCCTTTGCTATACATTTTATTTATTTTGAAGATTTGTACCCTGCTTCCCAACCAAAGGCTTCCAAGGCATCTTCTAAACAAAAACATCTGTTTAAAAATGCAACTATATCAATAAAACAACAGCCAAGAAAAAATACTATGATGGCCAGTACATTCAAGATGCACACACTCATACCAGAACCTGAGGGCCATTTCAGCAGAAGAGCTGGTAAACATGTTAAAAATAAAATAAATCAAAAACCTTTATTAATTTTTTATAAGTCTTGGCAGTGCCTAAAGCTGAAAAGACTAGTCACTCTCTCAGTAACTGTGGGAAGGAGTGTTGTCATCCAACCTCCATTTTATTGGCTTTCTCTCTCTCCATCCGTCTTTGGGATAGAATTAGCTCCTCTCTGCCAGTCACATAAGATGCAGAAAACATGTTTTGGGCCACCTCCATTAGAAAGGAGGCGAGTTGGCCGAGAGGTGGCAGGACCTGACATAATTCCTTATAATTTCATCCAGTTCATGAGGAATAGTGGTATATTTAAACATTAAAATAAAAATTAAAATATCCAGCCTGATGAAGGTTTCTAGTGAACTCGAAAGCTGCACATTGTTGTGTCATTTGGTTGGTCCTAATCAAAGGTATTACAGAGATTTTGTTCTGATTTTTTGGATTTTATTTTGGGACCCAGACAGTTGCTAACACCTCCCATTACCTAACGCTTATACCACCAGTCTCCCTGTTAACAACCCATATCACCTCTGAAGGGGGGGGAGTTCTTAGTTCTTTATTTGTCTGTTTAATTCATTTATACCCTGCCTTTCTCCTTAGTGGAAAGCGAGCCGGTGGGAAAGGGCACGCTGTGGAGTTCCATGTATGCACCATGAAAAAATTGGGATGTCGTGTATGTACCATGAAAAAGATTTTTGGCCTTTTACGGAAGACCATCACTTTTGTTTTGGTGTAATTTATTTTCAAATTTTCTTCTAAGCAGTAGTCCCCCAGGCCATTCAGCAACTGCTTGTGCGGAATCGGTCTCTGTGTCTGTACACCTGGAAGTCATGGTCACCTCTGGCGACTAACCCCTACTGGGGGCCTGGTGGATATTCAGAGAGATGGCTGTTCTTAATTTTTGAATGGGTTTAGAGATTTCTTTTGCTTCAGGTATACCACGCATGACTAAACAGACCATGTTTAAATGTTGTGGGCAAACTGCCTTCCACCGATACATGTGTTAAGTACATCTTGTGCCTTAGAAAAGGGCACAGTGCTGAAACTCTGTGCCACTATCAGAGTTCCTCAGTGAGGCACAATTGCTCTTCCTAACTTTGGGAATGAGCCTTCTCAATATTGGCAAAATTGGACATCCAGTTCTTACAGTGACTCTACAGGGTAGCCATGTTAGTCTGTCTGTAACAGTAGAAAAGAGCAAGAGTCCAGTATCACCTTAAAGAAGTTCTGAAGAAGTGAACAGTGACTCATGAAAGCTCATACCCAGCCACAAATTTTGTTAGTCTCTAAGGTGCTATGGTACTCTTGCTCTTTTCGAATGACTCTATGGTGCTTGAGTGCCCGAGCATTCCTCCACCGGATGCTGCTCACACACTGGTCCAGCTGGCCTCTATATCGACACACAATACTGTCCAGTCAGTTATCCAGGGTCTTAACTTGCTGCGGTATCATTTTTGGCAGAACTGAGTGGGAACCCATGACTTGCCCCCCCCCTTGGGCAAGTACAGTGTTGCATGGGCTTGAAAGGGTGGGGATTTTTGCACTTAAAAGGCAAGCTCTAGAATGTTCTGAATTGAGGCTCTTAGCGTATACACAGCCTGCTAGTGTGAGTGCACAGATGACCATTCAAAGAGCATCAGTTACAAGTAAGCATACCTGTTTTTCCCCCATGTCTGATATAAATTCAGGTGTCTGGATGTGGTGAGGAAGCCTTGCTTAATATTACTGATTTTTTTCCCCCCCTAGGTATATCTGGTGTGACTGGAGCAGTACTCAGGGAAACCTCCTTCATTAATCGCAGCTTGTCTGCTCTGGCAGATGTACTTGGAGCAATAGCAGAACATCGCTCTCATATTCCCTATCGAAACAGCAAACTTACACATTTACTCCAGGACTCCATTGGTGATTATAGCCTTTGCTATACATTTTATTTATTTTGAAGATTTGTACCCTGCTTCCCAACCAAAGGCTTCCAAGGCATCTTCTAAACAAAAACATCTGTTTAAAAATGCAACTATATCAATAAAACAACAGCCAAGAAAAAATACTATGATGGCCAGTACATTCAAGATGCACACACTCATACCAGAACCTGAGGGCCATTTCAGCAGAAGAGCTGGTAAACATGTTAAAAATAAAATAAATCAAAAACCTTTATTAATTTTTTATTAGTCTTGGCAGTGCCTAAAGCTGAAAAGACTAGTCACTCTCTCAGTAACTGTGGGAAGGAGTGTTGTCATCCAACCTCCATTTTATTGGCTTTCTCTCTCTCCATCCGTCTTTGGGATAGAATTAGCTCCTCTCTGCCAGTCACATAAGATGCAGAAAACATGTTTTGGGCCACCTCCATTAGAAAGGAGGCGAGTTGGCCGAGAGGTGGCAGGACCTGACATAATTCCTTATAATTTCATCCAGTTCATGAGGAATAGTGGTATATTTAAACATTAAAATAAAAATTAAAATATCCAGCCTGATGAAGGTTTCTAGTGAACTCGAAAGCTGCACATTGTTGTGTCATTTGGTTGGTCCTAATCAAAGGTATTACAGAGATTTTGTTCTGATTTTTTGGATTTTATTTTGGGACCCAGACAGTTGCTAACACCTCCCATTACCTAACGCTTATACCACCAGTCTCCCTGTTAACAACCCATATCACCTCTGAAGGGAGGGGAATTCTCAGTTCTTTGTCTGTTTAATTCATTTATACCCTGCCTTTCTCCTTAGTGGGGACCCAAGGCAGCATATCTCATTCTCTTCTCTTCCACTTTATCCTCACAACAACCCTGTGAGGTAGGTTAGTCTGAGAGTGTGTGATTTAGTCCAAGGTCACCCAGTGAGCTTCCATGACACAAGTGGGGATTTGAACCTGGGACTGCCAGATACTAGTCTGATACCAGGCCCATAGCCACAGGGGGCATGTGGAGGCAATGCCCTCTGCAGGTGAGTGCTGCCCCCTCAGAAAATTTTTAAAAGAGGTCAGGGAAAAATTTTTAAAAATAATTTTTTTAAATGTAAGGTGTACGTGGGTGTTCCAAAATGACCCCAGGCACAATCAGAGAAGCTTCAGTCTTGTTTTTTTCTTTTTTCCAGGCTGAAAAATAAATGGTTTTCTTAAAATGCAATAAAATAAAATAAAATTGCGAAATGCAAAACAGAGAGAGTCGGAGATCCCCCACCCCTCGGGCTTACACAGAAAAGCAGGCTGGAATAAAGTATCTCCAATCAAATGGGCTAGAGGAGGACTAGAGATTGCAGTGGAGCCGGAGCTGCTGCTTCTGCTGCTGCAAGAGGAGCAGCAGGTGCGACGAGGGTTCTCCCCCCCCAATTTCCCCATGACCCACCAACCAAAATCTTCTGGCTACGCCCGAGTCTGATGCTCTTAACCAGTATACCACACTGTCTCTCAAGCATGTTGATACGGCAGCAAGCAGTCCTACCCTTACCTTAGGCTACTTAAGACTTTAAACATCATAGCCTGTGCTTTGAATTTCTCCTGGAAGCCACAGGCGACTAATGCAATTCTTTTAAACTTTAAGAAATAAGATACCAATAATTAGTGCCCATCAGCAATCTTATTCCTATGTTCTGTTCTACTTGAAGTGTTTGAACAGCCATCAGAGACAACCCCACACAAGTGTGTACTGCAGTAGCGCAGTTTGGTTATGATCAAGGCCTGGATGACGGTGGCTAGATCCAGCCCCTCGAGGAACTATCACAGCTAGCGTTTCAACCAAAGCTGGGCAAAGGCCATAGCAGAGGTCTGTGCTTCCATCTGTAGGCATGAAACTTACAGTGCTTCTCAGCTGTGCATTTAGGAACAGGCTGACTGTTGATCCCTTGCTGTTAATATTATTAACCAACAGCAACCTCTGTCTCGTTGGTAATGAACATCAATTACTACCTCTAGTTCAGAACATTCATTGTTTAACATTGACTTAAAATGTCCGAAGTCCTCTGGCTCTTTGCCAAAAGATGCACTATGTTTTGCTTCATTTTATTCCTGGCAGCATCCTTGAGATATTTAACACCTGTGTGACAAACAGAAATTCAACAGGTGAAGATTTTTTCCTATATTTGAATCTCCCTGCCCAAAAAAGCTGCACCCGTTGAAGTTCAGTCTGTCTTGCAGCTGTTAGATATTGGAGCCCTTCTACAAAAAAGGTGAGGAGTCTTTATCACGCTTCCTTTATTTGTTTTTTGGCCAAATAAACTAAGTAACTTGATTTTGGGAACAGTCCTTGTGCGAACATAGCATGTTTTAAATAATTCTGAAGGTATATTTCTCTGTGTTGTTGGTGGAAAATGTTATCTTATAGTGGCACTTATGTCAGGAAGACATTTAAGGCATAGTCCATGGGAATGTTTTCCTGAGTAAATCCCAACTTGTTGTGAAGCTTGGAATAAAATTCAGAATTTCATTACCTTGCTACTTAAACAAGACTTGTCACTGTTTAGTGAAACCATATGAAAAAACATATTTTAGTAAGATTTCTGGCTTCAGTCTTTATCCAGTACTGGTTTTTTACCCCTTTTCAGTTATATTACTTTTATTGTTTAAATATCATTCTGAGATCATTTTTCCTCACAATTTTTTGCTTCTGTCTTCAGTATTCACCTGTGTGGGCAGAACCATAGAAATGCAGTCATATACAGACCTAGGGAGTCTTTTTTACTAGTGTACATGCTATTTTTGTCCTGCCTTTTAAGCCTTTTGCCCTAAATGAAATCAACTTCCATTTGTGGTGGCTGAACTACTAGTGCTTTTGGTTGCCTTGTAGCTGTACATTGTATTTCCCCCTGTCTTGGTGTATATGCACCATGGCTGTTTCCATACTAGAATACTTTTGGTCGGTCATTTCTTTCACACAGACGTGCAAATGAAATCAAAACGGTGCTACTGCAAGACACTTAATATATTAGTGCATTTCCCCTAAAATCCAGCTATGTCCACATTATATGTTTCCTCAGAAACTAGTCTTTTTCAGCAGAGATGCCATTTCTCCCTGCAATTGTCTTTTGTTCCTTTGTCTAACAGCTTAGTTAATTATTTCCTGTTCTTTCCACAGCTAGTTGCAGTATTCATTAATCAGTTGTTAATCATCAGTTCCTGTTTTGAGCATGGGAAGGTACAGCTTTTTCCTTTGCAGGCAAAACAACTGCTCGTTTTTTATTTAATCGTATAATTTCACAAACACAGCAAACAATAATAAAAAATAAAATTAAAAAATGTGGCAACGGTTTTACTGCTAAACGAAAAGTAGTACTTAATTCACCACTTCTTTTATTCAATTAACCGTTCAATTGATGAATGCTGTGGCCAGCCATGGAAGCAACAGAAAATACACATGAAGTTGCCTTATATACATGAAGCTGCCTTATACTGAATCAGACCCTTGGTCCATCAAGGACAGTATTGTCTACTCAGACTGGCAGCAGGTCTCCAGGGTCTCAGATGGAGGTCTTTCACATCACCTCCTACCTGGTTCTTTTGCATGGAAATGCTGGGGCTTAGAACCTGGGACCTTCTGCTGGCCACGCAAATCATCTTCCACTGAGCCACAGCCCTTCCTGTAATAATCGTGGAAGAAAGAATATAAAGAGGCTGTTGTCCTGAAAAACTGTAAACGCTAGACAACCTTGTTAGCCGGATTGCCTCAAAAGCACCTTGCAGGGCAACAACCTGCTGTAGCAACTGCATTTTATGTTTTTCTAAAAAGTTACAAATTGAGTGTATAGAAAGAAGGGGAGTTATGGATCCACAAGGGTTAAGCTGACACTAAATATTATGAAAATACAAAATTTATTCAGGTGTACACATTTTAAAACTTAGATTCATTAAAAATATACCATTCAGACATAAAAAACTTCTCAACATTCATACATAGATGGGTTAGTGCTGCGCAACTGAACCAAACGCGTTTCGGCCCCTCAAAGGGCCTTCTTCAGTGGTCACAATTCTAATTACAAATTTGACATACATTCAAAAAAATTTTTACATAAGATGTTAAATACATATACAGTATAAGGCCAGATGTTGTTTCCTAAATACTTCTGTATTTGTTTATTATTATTCTATAAGATGGGCCTCCAGTCTAGCCAATTAAAGTCCACCAATAATTCTGGTAGCACAAACTTATGTGAGTTGAATGTATGTCACTCCATCCTGTACAGCAACTTTTTGGGTTGAGTTTTCTCCCCCCCCCCTTTTTTCCCCTTCCCCCTTCCCTTTTTGTTAGAAAAAAGAAGGGGAGACCACAGCAGATACAACAGGGGTCTGAGACAAAGGCATTGTTTATATTATCCATTAAATAAGTAAACAAATTATGGCAATTTCATACTAAACAGCTAGTGTGGAAGCAACTGATGTTCTGTGCTACTGTAAGTTTTAAAGGAGTCCAGTACAAAATAGAAGGACAGAACATTTTTTATGCTGGCAGATCATTATGGAACAGATAAACTGTAACTCTGTCCTGTAGTTTATACTGAATAATGGCTATCCAGTCCTGTCTTCCATAAATAAATTTTCTGTGAAATTGAAACAGTCCTGCTTTTGACTTGTTGGACAATTTATCCTGTTAATATTTTGCAACATATTGAAATACCAATGAAAATATTTCTTGCTCGTTTGCCTTAGGTGGTGATGCGAAATTACTGCTGGTGTTGTGTGTCTCCCCCAGCCAAAAGTACATAACAGAGTCCCTGCAGACCTTGGGATTTGGAACGCGAGCAAGGCAAGTTCAGCGAGGGCAAGCCAAGAAGAGGAACCAACCAGGGCCCAGCAAATCCAAATAAAAAGCAAGACTCTTGTGGGTTACAGTATTATTAATGAGTTCCTCAGACTGAAATCTCTCTTGTTTTTGTAAAGATGTAAACTGCCAGTTCAAATAAACACTGTTCAGTGTGGTATTAGCAACCCATAAACTTGCCGGGCAACATCTTTATTCCAACAATAATAGCAGGATTATCAAAATGCTACCACACGTGCTTGTCTACTGTTCCTTCTAGGAAGAGCAGAGTTGAGAAGACAACTCGTTTAAGAGCAGCAAAAGAAGGGCAGAACCCTCATGATCCAGACTTCACTTCTGCAGTGTGACTAGTTAGCAGCATTTAGCAAAAAAGAATGCATCAGACACTCCATAGCGCGTAGCATGGACATTTTCAAGGTCCAAAAGGTTTGCAGTAGGGCTCTGTATCTATATATCTAATCCTCAAGTCGCCCCCTGGTGTGCGGATGCTTATATCCGCACATCGAGGGGACCTGGGGGGGAAGGAGAGGTTTGTGCGCACGTGGGGCGGTCCCCACATGTGCACAAAAATCCTAAATCTTGAAAAAAACCTCGAGGGGATGTTTAAATCCCCCCGAAACTCACAGAGCGCCCCCTGCGCATGCACAGGGAACGCTCTGCGACCGCCGCCGCCGCCGCCGCTTGGATTTGCTGAAGAATACTTTTGACGGCTAAATCCTCAGCGTGGACACCCTTCTCTTTGCAATCCTGTGGGTTGTTTTGTTTTGTTTTAACCCCTCCAATTTAGTCCAAGACGGCCACCACTCGCCTGAAGGGAAAGGGGCCTGTTAAAAAAAGAAAGAGTCCCCTGCTGCTGGAGGAAGGAGGCATAGCACTGGGATTCACCGTCCCGCTCCCCTCGGCTGTAGCTCCCCTTCTTGGCGGCCGTGGCGCCTCCTTGGCACTGGGGTCTCACGATCACAGATTTTCTTCGCCGGGTCCAATGGGTCCCCCGGGGTTTTCTCTTGGCGACTGGCAAAGTGCGGAGGTGATTCTCCCCCCTCCCCCTTCCCCCCCGGGCCTTTCAGGGATGTACCCCTCCGGGGCGCCCTGCCTACCTGGCCGCTCCTCCGAAGTGGGGGCTGCCTTTCTTTCCCAGGTCCCCTCCCCTTTCGCTTGACACTGGGGGGCCTGAGTTCAGTTCTCAGTTGACGGGCTCGGCCGTCGCTTCGGGGCCGGGGGGGACGGCGAGGAGCCGGGGGGGAGAGGCAAGGGGGGGAAGGCA
>NW_015173133.1:944069-978440 GCF_001447785.1 Gekko japonicus
CTTGTATTATATAATTCTGTACTAGTGGAGAACTTGGTATTGGGTGAGAAATAAAGGTAAAGGTTCCCTTGCTCGAAAGCCAGTTGAATCCGACTCTAGGGTTGCGGTGTTCAACTCCATTTCCAAGCCGAAGAGCCAGCGCTGTCCGAAGACGTTTCCGTGGTCATGTGGCCGGCATGACTAAACACCAAGGCGCATGGAACGCTGTTACCTTCCCACTGAAGTGGTACCTATTTATCTACTTGCAATTTCTTGCTTTCGAACTGCTAGGTTGGCAGGAGCTGGAACTAGAGACGGGAGCTCACTCCGTCATGCAGCACACTTGGGTCTCGAACTGCTGAACTACCGACCTTCCACAGCCTGCAGTTCAGCGTCTTAACCACTTGAGCCACCGCATCCTAATACAGCATCCTAAAAAACACCTCTCAGTTTTTATTCTTTTAAAAGTAAGTTTCTAGCCATTCAGGCTGCTGGAGTAGCAAAGGGCAGAGATGAGGTTGGGCAAAATTTTTCAGTGGTTGGGAAGTCAGGTTTCAATGTGGTGCAGAGTGCTTTGTGTTTTGCGTGACTAACAAAAGCAGGATAAACTATCTAAACGAGACCAATATGTGGAATTTTATTTGCATAATTTGTATAGATTGGAGACTTTATTTTTCCTTGATGCAGCAATTAGATTGAGACACTGTGTGCTTTTTTCCACACTACCCAGTACATGAACATGCAGACTGGACACAATCAGTGTGTCTCAGATTGGAGGTTAACCAGATCTGCACTACCTAAACCCCAGAGCAGGGAAGAGAGAATTATCCTTCACAGGCCTCTTAAACATTGCCTAAACTGGTTAATTTTATTTTTCTCACAAGAAATTTGGCTGGAATTTCCTTATATCTGATTTGCTTTAAACTATTTAAGGATATAATGGCATAAGAACATAAGAAGAGTCCTACTAGATCAAACCAGTAGTCCATGTAGTTCAGTATCCTGTCTTACACCATGACCAACCAGTTCCTCTGGAGGTCCAACAAAAGGGCAAAGAAGCCAAGGCTTTCCTCTGATGTTGCCTCCTGGCACTGGTATTTAGAGGTTTACTACCTTTGAATGTGGAGGTTCCCTTTAGTGATCATGGCTAGTAGCCACTGATAGACCTATCCTCTGTGATAGGTATGTGGGCATAATTTCCAAGGTGCCAGTAGGAGCTGTCTCCTAAACAAAAATAATGTGTTCATGGGGAAATTGCAGGTATGGCCAACAGCAACTCCCATAGTCACCTGTCCCAGCAGCTGCAGTCATCAGAAATGGCACTGGCTGTATCTGTGATTGGATGGTTCCCATGCCATATATATCCATGCAATGGTCAGCATTACCTGCATATGGGGAAAAAGGGTTGTCTGAACTATATAAACTAGTTGTGCTAATCATGTAAGGATTAAATTCATACAAGAGGCGGGACCCGCAATACTCGTGGAGGGGGAGATATTCCCCGCGGCTCCCGGGTGGCTTGCTTGTTGAAGCAGCAGGAGCTCCGCACATAGGAGAATGCGGCAGCGGCTGCAGGTGAGCCCAGCAGGCGGTCCGTTGGGCTCACCAGGATTTCCCCCCCACCCGATGACAGCAGCAACGGCTGCAGCTAGCCACCAGCCCTCCAAGGTTCCTCCCCCGAGCCACCACGGCCGCGTGCAGCAAAGGCGGCGAGCCCTGTGCAGCTCTTCTCCCTCCCCCACCACTGCTGCTGCCGACGCCGTCACCAACAGCAATGACGGCAATGCTCCCCCCCCCAGCAGTGGCCATGGCTGCCAGCTGCCAAGGCTTCTCTTCCTGCGCTGCTGCCACTGCCAGCAGCCACAGTTCCTATTGGTAAGTGCTTTCTCTGTGCATGCGCAGGGAAGGCTCTGTTACTTTGGGGGGGATTTAAATATCCCCGTATACTTTTTTCAACTTTTTAGATTTTTCTGCACATCTGGGGATTGCCTCAAATGTGCAGGAAAATCTCCCTGCCCCCAAGTGCCCCCGAAGTGCAGATTTAGATATCTGCACGCTGGGGGCATGTTGGGAATTAGATATATAGATATATATTTCAGGTTTCTATCCCAGCTGAGGCCAGCTCAGGGCGGCTTACACAAGATCAGAATATAAATTACAGTAAGAGAATTAAAACATTTAAACACTGCTAAAACCAATTAATAATAACAAAAAAACATAAAAGTGCTAGTATTGTTGTTATTAATTGTCATAACCGGCTTCAGATGTCTTTCAGGTGGCTGGCACAGGCTGTTATTGAGAATTCCAGAGGCAACAGGGCTCTCTGTCCTTCACCTATTAGATGTTAAATACCTTTAAGCTTAAACACAAGTTAACTTTTGTTGAAAATGATCATCTATTTAAATTTTTAGATATTCATCAACAATTCTAGTTTCATAAAAGGACTGTAAAAAGATATACAGTATATTTATTTTAGATACTCCAGAGTACATTAACAATCTATTAAAGTGCTGAGCAAAATTATCACCGCAGGCCACCAAGCAAACCACGGCCTCCTGCAGGCCAGATCCCAACAGCCTCTGACTACCCAGAACAGCTCCTCTGGTCTATATTGCTGTAACCCCTTTCAGTAAATTAGCCATCAAATCCCCCTGTCAGGTAGCCTCTTTCTCTTGTGAACCCAAGTGAAAGACAGAGCAAAGTCATCTAAAGGTCTGTCTCTTCCCATATATACCCATGGAGCACCTATGCTTCTCTGGCTGCTCCCCCATTTAAGGTAACCCATCTGGACTGGCACCAACCAGCATGCCTGCATTTTGTACTGTTGACCACTTTGTTGTGGCTGCTTGAAGCGATGCAGCAACTCTTTGTTCCACATGATTGCCTTTGTGCAGCTTTGATGTCTGGGTGTGACCGTCCCAGCTAGGTGTGAGTGAGTGAATGCTTTCCCCCACTTTCTGGAACGGGCTCCCTGGGGAGTTGAGTGGGGTTCCATCGCTAGACATTTTAAGGAAGCCATTTTATCTGCCAGGGCTTTGAATGGAGTATAGACTGCAGGTATCTTTTTTGCGAGGAGGAGGGTTATTTGGGTTCTGTTTTATTCTGTATGTTTTAAATTGCGGTTTGTAAGCTGCCTTGAGCTGCCAGGAAAGGCAGAATATAAATAGTGTACTAAATAAATAAAGTAATTTTGGAGCAAGGAAGGAAGAGGCAAAAATAAGTAGCATACCCATCCCCCATGCACTCATTCTGCCATCTTTACTGCACATGGTGAGTTGGGGTACATGGACAACATGACAGAAGGAAGAGAGTTCTAAGTAACTAAACATCAAGCGAGACTCTGTGGTATGTGATGGGGCTTTAATAACCTCCTTTGTTTTATGTGCTGTTTTAGTACTCTGTGGAAGCCCATGATTCACTCTGGGGATTTTGTGCCTCTAGCGGATCACAACTGCCTCCAGACTTGGGATGGAGGTCATTGATGGGTCAGTGTGAAGAGACTGCAGCTTTCCTACCCAAAAGACTGGCTCTTATAGCATTCCAAGTCTCTTAACCTTCCTGAGCATAAATATTTACTTAGAAATTGTATAGCATGCTCCAATTGGAATTTCACCCTTCAACATGTACCAGCTGCTGCATTATGCAGGGTATGGTCTCTGATCTTTTTGGAATGTTCACAATGCAGTGGTATGAATGTATACCACAGTGTCAGGAATGGCTCCATACATTGCCTTTCCCTAAAATGCTAATGTGTTTGTAAGGAATGGAACTCATGTACTTATATTCGATAGAAGCCCTGTCAAGGCCTCCCATAATTCACCTATATGGAAAATGGCAATCTAACAGGCATCAGTATGTGCATGTAATTTGACTGGGAATCCACTTCTGTGGGACTTTCTAGAGCATGGCTGGGCACATTTCTCAGTTTGTTTGTTGTGGCAATTCATTAGCCCAGTTGGAAACTCCTGGGCTTCTTTAGTATGCTCAGGACACATTAAAGACTCATTTCATGTAGGACTGACGTGAGTATGGGTATTTTCCCTTTGTTTCTCAAAATAATATGCACACTTCTAGCCATTATGGTAGCAGAGAAAAGCTTCAGAATATGGACACTATTGGCTGGAACCCCAGTATGGGTTTACCTCTCTCTTTCTCTATTCCTAAATCACACTAAGGGCTGCTGAAATGACCACTTTGTTGTGGCTGCTTAAAGCGATGCAGCAACTCTTTGTTCCACATGACTGCCTTTGTGCAGCTTTGATGTCTGGGTGTGAACGTCCCAGCTAGGTGTGAGTGAGTGAGTGAATGCTTTCCCCCTCATGCTATTCAGTGCCTTTTGCCACGTCTATAGTGCACCTATTTTTGTCCTGGGCTGAAAGCCTTAATCTTTCTTCCATTAGATTATCACCTCCAGCATCTGTTCTGCTTCAGTTGCTTCTTATTATAATGAGACTAGGATAACCATAATGTCTGCCAGCACTTTGCTATGCATTGTGGTCAAAAAGGTTTCTTCAAAGTGTCAATGGAAGTTCTCGGTTTGCCTCCTCCCTTCATCTGCTCATCCACCATGATGATGTTCCTGTGGTACATAATTATCTATTTATTTAGACCATTTTTATCCCCACCACCACCACCACTGAGACTGCTCGAGGCAGCTTGTAAAGTACAGCACAAGAACAAAACACCATATAAAAGCTGTAACAATAAACCATTAAAGCCCCAGCATTAAAAACCAAGCAAGAGCATAAAAACAACCTAAAACATATATCTCCTTAAAACACTTCTCAGGCTAGAAGCAGATTGTAAAATGAGGTTTTTTTAAAAAAATCAACCCCCTTAATTAAAAGTCTGGGTAAAAAAAGAAATGTTTTATTCTGGTGCCAAGAAGAGAGTAATATAGGTGGCACCAAGATGTGGTGTTCTGACAGCTCTGCTCCTTCATTCCGGGCCAGTGTTTTAGACTGCTGTGATCCACTCCAGGACTTGTTGTGGGCATGAACGAGGAAGAAGAAGAAACTGGATTTATACCCTGCCCTTCACTTGGAGCCTCAGAGTAGCTTACAATCTCCTTCCCCTCCTCACAACAGACACCCTGTGAGGTAACTAGGGCTGAAAGAGCTCTGAGAGAACTGCTCTGGAGACAACAGCTCTGAGAGAACTCTAACTGACCCAAGGTCACCCAGCAGCTGCATGAGGAGTAGGGATTCAAACCTGGTTCTCCAGATTAAAATCTGCCACTCTCAATCACCACACCAAACAAAGGAAGTTGTTCTCACTGCAGTTTCAAACAGGGAAAGCTTATTACACTGTGTTCCTGTTTGAAACTATGCTGCCTCCTTACTTTGAAGCCTAGTATTAAGGACACAACACAGGCAAGCCTCAAAGGGAAGGGCATTCCACAGGTGAGGTGCCACCACTGAAAAAGCCCTGTCTCTGGTTGTCACCCACCACACCTCTGCAGGCAAGGGAGTAGGGCTTGTGAGGATGATCTTAAGCAAGCAGGCAGGATGGTATGGGAGAGTGCACTCTTTCACATTCCTTGGCCCCAAGCCATTTGAGGCTTTAAAGGCAAGAACCAACACACTGAATTGTGCCAAAAAACACAAGAGCATGCAGTGCAGCTTTTTCAACACAGTAATGATAGTCACTGTACCCACTCTGACTTTGACATTTTGGATGACCTGAAGTTTCTGGACTGTTTTCAAAGGCAGAACCATACAGAGCACATTCCAGCAATCTAACCTGATGTGATCTAGGGCTGCCAGCTTCCAGATGGTGGCTAGAGATCTCCTGCTATTACAAGTGATCTCCAGGTGACAGATAGTTCACCTGGAGAAAATGGCCACTTTGGAAGGTGAACTCTATGGCATTAAACCCCACTGAAGTCCTTCCCCGCCCCAAACCTTACCCTCCTCAGGCTCCGCCCCCCCCAAATCTCCAGATATTTCCCAACCCAGAGCTGGCAACTCTAATGTGGTCAGAGCATGGCTCACTGTGACTAGACCATGTGTTGTGTCCGCTGACCGCCACCAGGGGCCAGCGAATACCCCAGAGCTTGACTCTGGAAGAACAGTGGGGACTAGGCTCCTAGTCCCTCCACTGGGGGAACCAATGGGACTGTGGCGGGAAATTTAAACCCACCAACGGGACCTAGGGGTGTGTCCCCAGGTGTGTATATAGTTGGCCAGCCGGACGTTAGTCTTTGTCTTGTTGTGTACCAGTAAACCATGTTGTGTACCAGTAAACCATGCTGATCACTACATCAGTCTCAGTGGTTTCTTCATGCGTTTAACCCACTACACTTCACCATGTCTTTTGAGCAACAGCCCTAGCTGGCATATCATATGAAGCTAATGGAGGAGACCTGACCTTCCAACTATAGGCCAGGATCCAACAGCACTTTTCTTGGCACACAAAACTTGTGTTACACGGGTATAAAATTTCATGATGTGTATACAGCTGGCTTAAAAGGACTCCAAAAATAGTATTTTCTCTTAAAGAAGAGTATCTTAAAAGTTTATAAAGTTATAGTTTTTGTCTGGGAATAAGAACATTTGGGCCTTTTTAATTTAGAAAAGAGATAAAAGGGGAACATGATAGAAGCTTATAAATTTATGAATGACATGGAGAACAGAGAGCATAATTTTTCTTCCTCCCTCACAATACCCAGAACTCAAGGTCACCCGATGAAATAGCTTTTTATGTTCTCCTTCTAAAAGCTTCTTCCTTTTAATGTTTATTTGATGTGCACTGCATGTGTAAGCTGCCCACAACATCTGTGTAATGTATTTGTGTACTTCAGAAGGGAGATGCGGTTTCACTCCTCTCGTTTGTATTGCAACGAAACATGTGTGGATAGGATAAAGCACACCTTTGTGCAGTCACCAATGGTGGGTGGGACTGGTCGTGTCATCTTGCCTTCACTGACAGCTTCCCAATTCCATTTGTCCCCAGCTCTTGACAGAATAGGTGACATCCCTACTCAGTGAGACAGATTTTGTCTGTGGGCGTGTGCCAATATTTTAAAAGGCCTATTTGGTTCTTTTGTCACTTTGAAAACTTGAGTTGGGTTCTTTAATTAACTACACACCCAGAAATGTTATGCTAGTGGAACCCATGTTTTAGAGTAGATTACCAATCACAGAATTATTTAATTTGGTTACCGAGAGAAACCTATTCCTGCTTGTAAGTCTTCTTCTTCTTCTTTTTGCTTCCACTCAGTTGGGGGTAAAATTGTAAGGGCTTGAACCCCCTCAGCAGATGGGTGAGATCATCTGTGCCCCACTGACAATTAACGTTTTCACTGCAGAGTGGACACAGGAAGGCATAGTTTAGGACAGCAATATAAGTCCTGCCTATGCGTTCCAGATAATTCAGTATGCAAAGATACCAGGATACAGGGGTCATTTCGTAGAAAAAGAGCTAGGGGAGCTCATTAGCATAACTCGTTAGCATATGCCACACCTCCTGACATCACCGGAAGTGTGTCATAAGGCCACACCTCCTGACATCACCAAAAATGTGTCATAAGGCCACACACCCCGCCCCCAACGATCCCGGCTGCCACCGCCGGCCTTGCAGCTCCACTGCCGAGCCCCATGGCGGGAGTGCAAGGAAGCCCCGCGAAGGTCCTCCCTGGCCCCAGGCAGGCAGGGATAGGGAGAGGCAGGGAGGAAGCAACTTACCCTCCCTCTTCTCCTGCCTCCTCCTGGCTGAATGAGGGCCAGAAGCGGGGCGGCTGGAAGCAGGGAGCGGGGCTTCATCATGTGCCCTGCCCCCCAGTACCTCACCCGGGGGAACTGCGTTCCCCCGCGTTCCCCCCCCCGAAATGACCTCTGCCAGGATAGAAAGATGTGTTTGGAACACTTGAGGGGTAGGGCAGGACATCACAGAAGACAAAAGACTACTAGTAGTCATATACACCACGGGGAGCGGTGGGGGGGATCTGCAGTGCAGACATACCCTATTTTTTCGCAGACATTTGTGGCAGACATTTGTGGTGGGTAATTGGAAGTCACCAGTCATTTCCGGAATGTCATTCCGGTTTGACTGCAGTGGACAGTATTTTAGTGGGTAAGGGCACGGTAGACAGAGAATAAAGTCCACTCATTCCAAGTGAGACCGATTTCCCACAAGCGCCGCTCCAGGCTCGCTCTTCCCTTTTGCCCAGATGGTGTCAATTTCACACAAGCTGCTGTGCAGCCGCATTTTGCCCCACAGCTTCGTCTGCTTTTTTGGCTTGCTTTCGAACTGCCAACCTAGCAGTTCGAAAGCAAGAAATTGCAAGTAGATAAATAGGTACCACTTCGGTGGGAAGGTAACAGCGTTCGGTGCACCTTGGTGTTTAGTCATGCCGGCCACATGACCACGGAAACGTCTTCAGACAGCGCTGGCTCTTCGGCTTGGAAACGGAGATGAGCACCGCAACCCTAGAGTCGGATTCGACTGGCTTTCAAGCAAGGGAACCTTTACCTTTACCTTGGGGCTTGAGATAATCTAATGTGCTTTCTCCAACAAGCCTAGTATCAGCAAAGGAATCAGATCTAAGCAGAGAATGCTATAAAGATGCAGTCCATATGGCCAGCATCTAGTCACAGGTAGCTGTGGTGTTGCTGCTGGTTGAATGTGGTGTGTGAGATTGTTCTTAGGGATCCTGTTCTACATTCTACCATGCTGAGTGGTCCTGAGGGCTACACCTCTGCAAAATGTGAAAGGAGGGAAGAGACCAAATCTCAGTGGTAGAACACATATGTTGCATTAGAAGGCTGGCTTAAAATCCAGCATCTTTACTTCATTCATCTTAGGTAGCAAGTCTAGGAAAGTCCTGCCACCTGAGAGAACTGGTAGTGACTGAAGTAGACAATATTGGACTTGAAGGACCATAAATCTGTTCCCTGTGATTCTTTTGAAGCCTTTAGCGGTGACCTGAAGTAAACAGGCTCTTGAGCCTTCCAGCTTGATGTTTGGTAGAAAACACAGATGTGGTCAGTGTTATTACACTTACTATCCTTCCTCCTCAGGCTACATCTCTTTCCTGTTATCCAGGTTTGGATTTTAATATCTTCTTACTAACTATCAGATACTGCCAAATGGCTCATGGAGTAAAATACTTTAAAATTTTAGCCCATCTTCTGTTGATCCTCCTTTTCTCTTCCTGTTCTTTGTTTAGAGCAACTACTGCAACAAAAAGCCCTTGGAAACTGGAACCTGTGCCAGGTCCTTTGAAGATAGAATGGGACCAGAAGTTAAAAGGGATTTTCATTTCTCCCTACGAGGAGATTTTGAACTCTTCTTCCTTATCTTCAGTGGGCAAAACAATGGTCTGCTTCAGGAGCATGACCATTTAAAATAGCAGTTGTCATGCTGACATTTCCCCTCTACACTGCGTGCCTTTGGCAGTTTAAGCTATAGGCCCTGGATAATTCTAGCAAGCCAGGACTATATTGAATGTAGGATGCTTCCATATGCAACTCAGTCAAATCAGTCAATCCTAAAAGAAATCAACCCTGACTGTTCCCTGGAAGGCCAGATACTGAAGCTCAAATACTTTGGCCACCAAATGAGAAAGGAGCACTCACTGTAGAAGACCCTGATGCTGGGAAAGACTGAAAGTAAAAGAAGAAGGGGATGGCAAAGGATGAGATGATTAGACAGTGTTATCGATGCAACGAACATGAAATTGAGCAAACTCCAGAGGACAGCGGAAGACAGGAGGGCCTGGTGTGATGTGGTCCATGGGGTTGCAAAGAGTCGGACTCGACTGTGCAACTGAACAACAACAAAATTTTCTCACACTGTGGTGCAAGATTCATTCTCACACATCCCTTGACCATAATGAATCTGTTCTGGAAGTATCTCAATTTTTTTGGGTAGACTTCTTCATCAGACTTCATCAGCCAGTCATGAACTTTGGGCCTATTGTTTTGCTTCCATTTCCTAGCAAAGACCAACTGGGCTGCGGTGATCATGTGTAAAACTGCTGGTTGAAGATTTTTAGGCATTGTGAATGGCACAATTTAACAGTAAGATCACTGGTTTATAGGGAATCTGTCTCACTGATACTACTGATAAAATTTCCTCTACTTGTTTCCAATAATCTTTTGCCTGTTTACATGTTAACTACATGTGGGGAAAGTCTGCCTTTTCTACCACTCAAAACCGAGCATTTCTTAGTCCCAGTTCTATAGATCCTTGCTAGCCTGAAAGGGGCTCAATGCTATCAATATACCATTTTCATTCGATTTTCCCTATCAGAGAGGCAAATTGTAAAGGTAGTTCTGTATCTCCACTTTTTACCATCTAAATCACTACCAATATCTTTTTGCTGTCTTATATGAAAACTTTTATCAGCTTTAAGTAATATATCCAATAAAACAGTATAGACTTGAAAAAAGAGAGCCAACTATACTTTAAGCAGAAGGCTGGTTGTACATGGGAAGGTGTATCTGAATGAAGATTTTTATATGGAACAGTTCTATAGTGGGCAGTGTGGTATTCTTTTAAGGAAAACTAGAATTGGATGGACTTTGGTTCGAGCGTTAAAAGTTCATATGTTCATACAAAATAAACATATTGGATGACCAACAGTTTTATATCCATCAACAAAATCCCACAAATGATTTTAAATAAACCATGACATTTCACAACATTTTAACTTCTTTTCTTGAATTCTAGGACCCTTTCAGGTCAACAGTAATTATATTTTCTTCCAAACAATGAGGACTAGAGCCTTTTACTTTTGAGAAGGATAAACTGTGATCCCCATACATCCACTGTAACTTTTCATGACAGTCTTGTGGGCCACCCTTGCTACAGGGGCCAGATTTCTGCTTCTTAGCATTCAGTTACCAAGATCTAGGCAATGGAGCAATTGGCGCCCTCCCTACAATGGGCCAGTAACATCACTTTATCTTTCAGCACTAATTTAGGTTGCACTATGGAAGTGGGTTGCTTTGAATTAAATGAGAAAAAAACTGTTTTATGTACTGCAGATTATTTGTGGTGCAAAGACTTTGAGCTATATTGAATCCAGCTGCTGCAACCACATCAAATTCTGCTGTTAATCAGAGTATGGAGAAAGAACTACACTAGCCAAAGGCCATGGCATAAAGCAGCATCCGTGCAAGCAATGCATGATTCCCAGAGACTCAGATTATATATTCAGGGATTTGCTGGGGAGGGGGGTGAGTGAAAGGAAGCTAAAAATGACATCAAAAGATGATAGATCTTTTTTTCCACTAGCCCTACACCTGTGCTTGAAAAGCAACCTGCTGCCCCAGGTGAAACTTTCTACTTATCTACTTGTCTAATTTACTTATCTAAAGCAGGTAAAATGCCTGCTTTAACAGCACTATGACTGTTCGAGACCCACCATGGCCGGGGTGAGCTCCCGGCCCTAGTCCCAGCTCCCGCCCACCCAGCAGTTCGAAAGCTGTAAAAATAGCGAGTAGATAAATGGGTACCTGCCCTTAGGTGGCAGGGGGCACCCTCCTCCGTATGAGGTGTGTGGTGGGAGCATCGGCGGCAGAGCAACGAGGCGGCGGCGGCAAGATCGGTGAGGCGAGCCCTGGTGTCTAGCGGATGTAACATCAAGAGGTGGCGCCCCAATGATGGCGGAGGTGGAAAGCGCGGTGACGTGGAGGTTGCAGGCATGGCTGGAGCCGGAAGTGGACGTGAGTCGGAGCCGGAGCTGACACGGACCGCGTTCCAAGGACTGCCCCCCCCAAAGAAAGCCACTACAACAAATGAAAGATCGACACTAGAATGGAAGCGCCGATCCGAAGACCGCCTGGAAGGGAGGAGCCGAGCCGGAGAACAGCAAGCCCTGCCACCTGGGTGCCGGTAGGCAGCCCCATCCCTGTACTATGTGGCCTTAGATAGGGTAGTAGCATTTGCAATGTATATGTGAACCGCCCAGAGACCCTTCGGGGTCAGGGCAGTATATAAGCCGAATGTATAAATAAATAAATAAATAAATACCATCAGAGAAAAGCTAAGTTTAACCAATTCTTCATGTCAGGCTGCTCTTAAAATAATATGATTTGGGGACATAAAAATATGGCAGTTTTAGAAGGTAGAAGCATGACATTCTTGATATACTGACTACTCCAAAGCGCTTCTTTCCCTTACAAGTCCCAACAGGGTTTCTGCCTCTCCCAGGACAGACGGACAGACAGATAAACAAACAAACATACAAACAAAACTACCTTGGCAACAGCTAATTTGGCTATATTAATAAGCTAATCAGTTATATTAATTTTTGGTTTATGACAACAGTGTGTGAATTTTTAATCCTTTAAATCTTTCCCTGGGATTCTGAAACAGAAAACTTCAAACCTCCTTCCCCCACTCCCACCCTTTACTTTGCAGCCTTGGGGACAAAGTAGATGTGACATTTGTCCCATGTCACCGCAGGAACCTGCAACTGTATGCCAGCTCCCCATGTTTAGCAGTGCCACAGGGACCCAATTCGAACTGGGATCACAGTGTGTGTGTGAAAACAGTATCCCTTCCTCACACACACACCATACTCCAGAGGGCTGCATGTGCACTGAATGCTTGCACATGCAGCCACCTGACAGGGCAAATAACACCCCCAGGCCATTTAAGCTCTGGAAAACAGTGTATGTGCGTGTGTGTGTGTGTGAGAGAGAGAGAGACAGAGATGGGAGGGGACAGGACTCCTCCCCCACATACCATGGCCTTAATTTGGGGGCTGTGGTACTACTGCGGATTTACAGCTGCAATAAGGATGCCAGTTCCCATTGGGAATAAAACCTCTTGGTTGATTGATTTCATCAATCTCCCACCCACCACCCACCCCGCCGCCTAGCTGGTTTGGCTTTCCTTGTCTGCATGCTCCATTTTTCCAGAAAAGATACACAGTTGATGATCCTAGGAAAGGAGAAAAAAACCATGTTGATGCTGTGGACTCTTTTTTTGTTACAAAATAAATGTCCCTCACCTCTTTCTTTACACATGTACATGCAGCCTCATTCAGCAGTACAAAATAATCACTTTGTTTGGATCTGAGTTTTAGAAGTTTACCTGTCGTTCCCCTGCCCCAGCAATGAAGCTAAAATCCAAACTGGGAGTCCATACGGCGACGAGAAGAAATTTCACGTTCTTCCTCATCATAGCTCTTGCATCTGGTCTGTTTTGCTCTTGCCTTCCAGAGAGTATAAGCAAAATGTTTGCCTCCACGTACCCTGCCTATTGTTGGGGAGAGAAAACTGGTAGCTGCTGCCTCTATCCACAGACACTTCTCGCCTCCCCTTGTCTGCATTCAGAGTACAAGCAAAATATTTGCCCCTAACATGTGCGGCACAAGCACAGAGAACGGAACAGCAGAGAGGCCCACTTTTGCTTATATTGCAGGATCAAGAAAGCCCTTCCCAAGTCAGAGGAGACAGTGCAATGATCAGCGGAAGATGGAAATGCTGTGTTCAGAACTTACTATCGGAATGATCTGCTTTGGCAGGAACATCTGCCACCTCTTCTGCTTGAAGAATGCCCTTGTCACTTAGAGTAGCTGCTGTCACCACTGTCTTCTGCCACCCCCTCATTCAACTGTAAAAAGGGGGCGGCGGCAGCGGTAGTATAAAAGTGAAGAACAGTGGTGATCCAGTTTGGATGTTGATTGGTATATATGAGGGCCAGCATCCCTCTATATTGCATTATTTAACTGCATGTAAATTAAACTTCCCCACAAAACTAAGTCTAACCTTGAACTGGAAACAAAATCAGTCAGTGGAGGAGGCTCAAGCGTGGCCATGTTTCAATCCTAACAGGACAGGTGTTCTAGATTTAATATAGAGCAGAGTGTCTGTGCCACTGCAGGGAGAATTTTGGCAGATGCGGGGTCTCTCTTATTTTATAGTTCTGCTTAGGTAGGAAAAATTCCTCTACTAAAATACTCTTGTCCTTGCAATTAGACATCTTGGTGTACTTGAGATTACTGAAATGTCCACTGGCGGTTGGAAAGTAAATTATGGCTCTGTTGGTCCATACACCCCACCCAGCTTTCTCCCTCCCTGCAGCCCTACCTCTGTCCCACCGTTGTTGATGACCTCTTCCCACTTACCCCTTGGCACTGGAGGCCAGCATGTGGAATTGGAGTGGAGATACAGAAAGAGTGAAACCATGTTTGGTCACTTCAGTAATTAGAGGGGCTGAAGAAAATGCACGTTTGAGCACGGAAATAGAATTGGGACTCAGTGATGAAGCAGAGCTGAGTCTGTGCGCAGCATAATTCCATAGTCTGGCTGCTTGAGGAAGTAGTTCACATTTAGGCTTGTTACTTAGAAAAGACATAGAAGTATTGTAAGT
This sequence comes from Gekko japonicus, assembly GCF_001447785.1. Taxonomy (NCBI): domain Eukaryota; kingdom Metazoa; phylum Chordata; class Lepidosauria; order Squamata; family Gekkonidae; genus Gekko; species Gekko japonicus. The sequence goes on from NW_015173133.1 coordinate 958,377, forward strand.
AACTCCATACTAGAAAGGAAGGCAGAGTAAAGGCTTCTAGATAGCTTTCTAACCTAGGATGGAGAAGGAATTGTACAAAGCATGTCCAGCCCTCATGGTGGATAGAGGAAGACAGAGAGAGCAGGGAAGTGACCAGAAGGAAGGAACCCCCTGAAAATAGCATTCTGGGTAAGAAAGGGACAGCAGCAGGAGTGGACAAAGGAAAGGTCAACTCTCTACTACCCTTCCCTGAGACTTCAGAGTCTGTAATAGCGTTAAGCTACATCTCAAAGTCCATCACTTCCAACAAATTGTTCCTAGCCAAAGGGTTAGGTGGCACAGAATGTCCCCAAATAGGGTTGCCAGCCCCCAAGTGTCAGCAAGGGTTCCCCCAATTTTGTGGGGGAAAGCCCCGCCCCAACTGCCACGACCTGGCACAATGTCTCCAGCATGATGACATCACATGGAAGTGATGTCATCACACCGTGGACATCGCACTGTGATGCTCTGGTATCTTGAGCAAAGCTCTATGGTAACCATAGAGTTTTACTCAAAATACCAGAGCATTGCCGCACGATGTCCCTGGTGTGATGATGTCACTTCTGTGTGACATCATCATGTTGGGGACATTGCATGTGGTGACATCACCCCGCCCCTCACTCCCAAAAAGCTTTCCCCCAACCACCCCTGATGGTGAGAGCGCAGGACCTGGCAACCCTATACCCAAAGCGGTGCCCTTGGGCACCACTGTACCCACTGATACCCTTCTTGGTGCCTTGCAAGTGTACTTAGAAAGTGGCCAGGGCCGAGTGGGGCTTTTGCCCAGCAAGGCTTCTGAATGGCCATTGGAGATCTGATTGGATGTGCAGTTTTTAAAAATGGTGCTTCAGCAGCAGCTGCCGCCACGGTACAAGACTCTTCAGAGTGTGAACTGAAGGTGAGCTGCAGTAGCCATTTTGTGGCTGTCTCCGCCTCCTGCAGCATCCGTTTTGTCTTGGCCATTTTGTGGCTGTTCCCCCCCCTCCTATGTCAGAATTCCAAAAGTGCCCACAGTCTCAAAAAGGTTGGGGACTCCCGGTAGACACATAGAGTGATAGTTGAATAACTGCTACCCGTTCAACAATGAACCTTTAACTTGTCGATATGTAACCATCTGGCCCCATCACTCCTTGGCAATTAGAAGGGGAAGTCGTGGAAGTAGTGACAGACTTCACGTTCCTGGGATCCCAGATCACCGCAGACTGTGACAGCAGCCATGAAATTAAAAGACGCCTGCTCCTTGGGAGGAAAGCGATGGCAAACCTAAACAGCATGATTAAAAAGCAGAGACATCACCCTGCCAACAAAAGTCCGCATGGTCAAAGCAATGGTGTTCCCAGTAGTCATGTATGGCTGCGAGAGTTGGACTATAAGGAAGGCTGAGCGCCGAAGAATAGATTCTTTTGAATTATGGTGCTGGAGAAGACTCTTGAGAGTCCCTTGGACTGCAAGAAGATCAAATCAGTCAATCCTAAAAGAAATTAACCCTGACTGTTCCCTGGAAGGCCAGATAATGAAACTGAAGCTCAAATACTTTGGCCACCAAATGAGAAGGGAGCACTCCCTGGAGAAGACCCCGATGCTGGGAAAGATTGAAGGTCAAAGAAGACGGGGACGGCAAAGGATGAGATGCTTAATCAGTGTCATAGATGCAACGAACATGAAATTGAGCAAACTTCAGAGGATGGCGGAAGACAGGAAGGCCTGGCGTGATCTGGTCCATGGGGTCGCGAAGAGTCGGACTCGACTGTGCGACTGAACAACAACAACAACCCATGACTCTAAGGATGAGTGTTAATCTATTGTAGCAAAACAAAACAGAAGTTCAGTGTCTCACAAAAGCTTGAACTGGAATAAATGTTGTTAGTCTTTAAGGTGTCACCGAATTTCTAAAGATAAATCCATTTGGTTTGTGAATCTGAAATAGCGTTGGTCAATTCATGCATCAGCTTTTTGCCTGCCTGAGTGAAATGAATGTGCTGTTTTCTACTCACACTAGAAAGGGTGTTTGCGCAAAAAAAAAAAAAGTCAGTGAAGGAGAAATGGCCCAGACACAGCTCATTTGGAAAATATGGACCCTTCTTATACAGAATGGAAAACATTTGTGCACAGATAATGGAAGATTTGGCATTAGAATTACAAAGGAACTCAGAACATTTCCTCTTGCTCAAAGGAACAGTGAATCCATTCAACATGCATCTTCTCCTCAAAAGTTCCATTCAACCAGTTAATTGTCAAGAGAGATACAGAAAGCTCTCATAGGAATGCTGCTGATGGCTTCTCTAGTACACACTTGCTGTCTTACAATCAATTTCCTTAGGATGGACCACAAGTCCTCCTTAATTATTCTGTGGTAATGACAAATTCTCAAAGTGCTTGCTAAATAAGGTCTTGTACAACCTGGATTAGCAGTGTTTGGTGAGTTAATTGTGGGCAGATTGGTAATCTTATCCTAGTTGGGTTTGGGTTTTTTTTGTTCTCACCAGATTTTAAGATCTAAGGCATGTTTACAGTGCTTAATTTAAAAAAAGAGATTTTCCAGAGTTTCAGACAGTTATATGATACCCTATACTGGGAGCACTGAGTTGTTAGAAGGTGCCCTCCTCTGTACTTCTAAAATAAAAGGCTGGTGACTGCATGTGATGGCAGACATATAACGGGAGAGGGGGGACACGAGGCAGCTTCTTCACCATGAGGCACTCTAAACTACTTCTGAGTAAACTTCTGGGCAAACATAGGTGTGGACTTTTATGCTTTCCACTGCCTGTTTCATTCCCTGAAGATCATCACTGAAAATCTGAGCTCTCTTTGCTGAGTCCTGTATTCCTTTTAAAACTTGTATTATGTGCAGTGTAACCAGCCAAGCGATGTGACTGGAGGCAAAGGCAGACATTGTTATACCCAAGTACCAGCAGTTAAAGGGTTATATCACCAGCATTACTGTAAAGTACTGTCATGTAGAGGAACTTCCAGAGGTCAGCAGCAGGGTGCTAGACTCTTAAAGTTACAAGAGAAAGTTATTGGCGCAGGAAGCAGACAGCATTAAACAACTTAAAGACATTCTTTTTGCCTCTGTGTTCTCTAATGAGGATTAATAACTGATGCCAGAAAGAGAGTCGTCTGTCTGTCTCAAGGGAGGACAAATACTTAAGTCAGCCCAAAATCACAGCTGAGAAATTGTAAGGATTGAAGGCTGCAGACATTTCCTCTCAGAACATCTCTGAAGAATGAGACCTGAAGGAGACAGGAGTCTTTCAGCTGGAATTTGTGATACCATTTTAATGAAGAATAAAAAAATGTTCCCAAGGTGGACAAACATCACTTTTATATATGTGTGTGTGTGTGTGTTTGTGTGTGTCTCCTTCAGGTCTCATTCTTCAGAGATGTTCTGAGAGGAAATGTCTGCAGCCTTCAATCCTTACAATTGCTCAGCTGTGATTTTGGGCTGACTTAAGTATTTGTCCTCCCTTGTCCTTATACACACACACACACACACACACACACACACACACACCTTAAGATATATATTCCCCCCCAAAAAAAAGTGTTTTAAACATCCTAATATTACTAATTTTATTAGCTATTTCAGACTTCTTATAAAAGCTCAGTGTGGTTTTGCAGCAATAAAAAAGGAAAAAGGAAAGATTTTTCTTTGTGTATCTGTGTCTTGAACATACTGTGCTTCAGCTCGGGTGAGCTGCCTGTACTATAGAAGTTGCATGCATATAGGCTGCCTGCTTGAATGCTGGAATAACAGGGAACTGTAAGATGGGGGAGACTTCAAGGTGGCAGAAGCATGTGACCCCAATCTTACAGCAATTACACCGGCTACTGATCCACTCCTGAGCCCAATCCAAAGCGTTGGTTTTGATCTTTAAAGCCCTACATGGCTTGGGACTGGGGTATCTGAAGGACTGTCTTCTCCCATATATTCCTGCCCAGGAATTAAGATCACAGGGAGAGGCCCTCCTGACTGTCTCATCAATTAAAGAAGCTTGTTTGGTGGGTACACAAGACAGGGCCTCTTCAGTGGCAACCCCATGACCAATGTTCCCTCTAAGCTGTGGAGTCTTGTGAACAAAAATTCTACTTTGTGAGCTACTGGCATTAAAGTTGTGAGCGAGCAATTTGGCTCCTGAATAAATTAGTGTGCTCTGGAGCCATCCTTCCTGAGCTAAGGCAAAAATGTGTGAGCCGGAGGCTAAAAAGCTGTGAGCTAGCTCACACTAACTCAGCTTAGAGGGAACACTGCCATGACTATGGAACAACATCCCAGGCAGGTGCAGCCTGGCTCCCTCACTTTTGGTCTTTATGAGGCAGTTGAATATGGTTTTATTTCGGACCACATTTGGTTAAGTTCATTAGCAGTCATGAATTGTGATTTTAAATTTTGGGTTTTATGTTTTTTATGTATTTTACTTTATGTGGTTTATCTATGTTGTAAGCTACCTTGAGCTCCAAAAGAAAGAAAGGTGGCCAATAAGTGTTTTAAATAAATAAGATAAAATGAAGTTGCAGGGGGGGACTAATGTTTGATACTGAATTGGGGAAATAGGGTTGCCAGGTTCCTACTGGGGTGGGGGATCCCTTCCTACAACTGCTCAGTTAGGTGGCAGGACAAAAATAAAGTAGAAAATGGTTGACAGCCTGTGTCTCAACTCACTGGCATAATTTCCTGTGTGACTGGAAGTGATATCAGCACATCACCAGGGACCATCTAGGATCTGGAAAAACCTCTATGGCCAGCTAGAATTTTGTCCAAGTGCTAAAGTGCACTTGGTGATGCACTGACATAACTTTTGGTTACACAGGAAGTTACATCAGTGCATTGCCAGAGATGTCAGTATGTTGCCAGCAAGGGCCAACTGCTTGGGTGAGTCCCACACTGGTTGATAACCTTGTGTTGGCAACCCTAGAGCTACATGTAATTAAAATGCCTCTGAATGAGGAATAGTACCCAGTTTCCATGGGAGCTCAGATATGCCCTGTTGATGGCTCTATTCTGTGGCTTCCTAACTCAATAAAAATCCAGGCTATGAATAACAACTGGAGCTTGCAGGAATCTGCCTTCTAGTACTAATTTCTTTGAAAACCTAATCAAGAGTATGGCTGAGGTAATCCATTCCTCTCCCGGCCACAGTTAACGAACATTAGTCAGACCTGTCAGGCAAGTGAGTCAGTTATTGCATCCAGGTCCAGGGACAGTCCGACTGCCAGGCAAACCTAGGCAATTGCCTAGGGCCCCAGATTTTGAGGGACACCAAAAAGGCCTCCTCTTTCTCTTGTGACTTCCTCTGGGAGGCTGAAGGGAAGCTGGTACCCAACCACCATATTTCTTTCCCTTCCTCCTCCTAGCCCCGCCCCACGCAAGCACCAGCTGCCTTTGCTACTGTTGCTCTGCCGTCACTCTGTAGCCTGGCTGGGAGGGCAGAACAGTGGGGCTGGAGCTGCCTGGCTGCCACTGCCTGTGACCATTACTCCCGGAATCAGTAGTGAGAAACAGCCATAAAGCAAAAGAACCACTGAGGTAAACAGTAGCACCTAGTCCACTCTTGCCTCACTTCACGACCCACAAGTGGATGAGGGAGGGGGAGGGGGAGGCTGGAGGAGAAGTAGCGGCATGTCTCCCAGAGCTGAGAAGCTGCAGTCCACCATCCTCTACGTCTCCCAGTTCTCTTCACCCTCAGTGTGGAACTCACCCAAGCGGTTGGCTCTTGCCAGCAACATACTAACACCTCTGGCAATTAGAGATGTGAAGGCCCGGAGAAAAAAAATTTCCGTTTTTTTCCGAGTTTCAAAATTTCCGGAAATTTTACATCTCTACTGGCAATGCCCTGACACCACTTCCTGTGTAACCCAAAAGCTATGTCGGTACGTCACCAGGTACACTCTAGCACTTGGACCCCTACTGGTGGTAGCTGGCTTCTATAATATTCATATCTGTTGGCTTTGGTGACAGGCTTAAAAAAAATTAGTCCAGCCCTGTACAGTTCCTTGTACTCTTTTTCTGCCAGCATCTCACACAAAGAAAAAAATGAATCTGTCAATAGAAATAGATTCTGATGTTTCCCCCAGTAAGGACAAACTTACTATGATTTCTTCATTCACAGGATATCCCCAGATTCCCGTAGTCATAAACAGAATTCTAAAATTGATATGATCCAAAAGCACAACGATGGCCCTCATAGTAAATGCCCAGGAAATAATAATAGAAGATGGCATCCTGATGGGGCCAATTAGGTTCAGCTTCCTCCCCAGAATGTTCTTCTACTACTTCGGGGTGTAAAACAAGGCTTGATGGTCTGTGGTCTGCTCCCCAGGGTTGCTCCTCCACTGTTGACATAATAGGATGGAGATCCCTGTTTCTGTCCAGATGTCTCCTTTGCTACTTCAGGAACTCAGCAAGTGCATGAAGACTACAGAATACGGCAGTGTGTGGAACTCTGATTCTTTAATGCACCCCCCCCTACACCAAGTTGATTTATTTACTGACTTGTTTATAGCCCACCTTTTCTCCCAATGGGGACCAAAGCTCGCTTACACAATTTTCCTGTCTACCATTTTATCCTCTGCTCAAAGAGAAACCACAACTCTCGCACTTTTGCCAATCCCCACCCCAACACACATGGGCGGGACACTGTATGCTCCTAACAGACACTGAATTCTGACTTTGGGCTAGCCTGTGGGAAGAATATCTAGCATGACTGGGATGGCTTTCACTAAGAATCATCTGATTTTCTTTTTGCCGATTCCCCAGACATTCATGTGGTTTTATATGCCATCTAGTGACTCATAGCTCAGTAAACCCTCAAATTTAGTATTTTGCATTGCCCCTTCCATCCATCTTCGTTTGCCTGCTTTTCCCTCCTGTTGTTTTTATATGTTCAATAAAGATTAAAACGCAAGTACTGGCTGCCTCACTGTCTGCTACCATGTATCCCTCCCTGAGGTACTGTCCAGATTTGTGGCTGTTCAAGTACAGATCAAAGGTCTTTAGCCCCGGGGAATCTGAAGGTGCACTTATGAAAGAACATACACATCTACTCCCGAGGCCTCCTCCATAAATTGATAGCTGGAAGAAGCAAACAAGGGTGGGGGAGTTCTAGAGCTCTTTTAAATAAATTAGCTTCAGAAGAGAACAAGATAATGAAAACATTAGCTGAAGAGAAAATGGTGAAAATTGTCTAGACAGCTGTTATATAATTTAAACATTCTGTGGTACGCATTTGTTTGCAACACTGATCTCCCCCCCCCCCCCCGCAGAGTTCCCCCCTACTTGCCTTTCTGTTCTCTAATATAGGTAAAACAAAGCTTTGGACATAATCTACCATATTTCAGTCCAGCATTCATAGCCCCTGAGAAGCTGGTGGTGTTACAGAAATTGTCAAGTGGTAGGAAAAAGTCATTTGAAAGATAAACTATTATTGTAGGCACAAACCCTTTTGGAGAATTTATAAGAAAAAAGCAATTGCCCCTTCACGTGAGAGCAAAGTTGATTATGCTCAGGGATGTAAACAGAGAACTCCCAAACATGCTGCTAATTTCCAACAGACTTCATTAGCTAACTCATGCAGAGGCCTGCAGCACAAACAGTCCCCTAACAGAAGGGGCTATAGCTCGTTGGTAGACTACATGCATTGTTTGTGTAAGGTCTCTGCCATCCCTGGTTAGGGGGCTGGGGAAGACCTCTGCCTTAAGCTCTGGAGGATCACAATCAAAGCAGACAAAGGGTGCGTTCAGATGGGGCGTTTCAGCCGGCATAAACTACCAATTGGAACCGTTGGAGTTTATGCCGGCTGAAACGCGATCACCCTTACCTCCTGTCTGCGGAGCCCATCACTGTATGCCCGTTCACACACAGCGGGTATCGGCGTTTTTTTTTTAAACTCAGTTTGTGCATGCACATAGGCAGCCATCCACAGAATGGCGATCTTCGCGCATGCGTAAAACACCCCGTCCCGAAAAGCATGCCCTGAAGAGAGGACTTACCTTTAGAGTTTAAAGAGCAAACTGGCCTCCCTGAGGTCCCGGACTCCTCTAAAACGTTAAACTAAGGACCTTTTCTTTTTTTAAAAAACAAAAGCTTCGCCCAAGCGCATATTGCCGACCTTTAAAGAAAAATGGTGGGTGAAAATCGGAAGCCTCAGGCTTTCGAACGGAAGTGGCTCTGCAACGGTGGAGAGCGATCAGACGGGGGGGGGGTAAAGTGATTACAACCGTTGTACTCAGGATACCACCACTTGGGGACCTACTGGCAGAATACAACGGTTTAAAGCTCTTTGCAACGGTTAGGGACGGAAGGCAGATGTTCACCATGTGAACGCCGGTAAGTACACTGATTCCAACCGGCACCTATACCGTTTTAATGCCCCATCTGAATGCACCCAAAGACTGACACAGTAAAAGGTTGATCAGAAGTCTTGTCCAGATTGTTAGTTTTCTGTGAAGCAGTGCTAACTTAATTTAATCATCAGAGGAATTGTTTTAGCTGTGTGTTTAGATCTGGTGGTTGATGTAGATACCAACAAAAATGGTTCAAATTGTACCATTTTTGAAAACTTAAGTTGCAAAAGTGTGTGGTCATTCTGGTGTATGCTTATTGAGTGAGGTGAAGGGGCAGCGCAGTGTAGTGGGTAGAGTGTGGGACTCAACCTGCAAGATCTGGATTCAAAGTTCCACTTGAACATGTAGTTCACTGTGTGACGTTGGGCCTGTCACTATCTCTCAGCCTAGCCTACATTACAGAGGTATTATGAGGATAAAATGGGTGGAGCATAGGGTTGCCAAGTACCTACCTATGAATCGGCGAGGGACACATGCTTCCCCGCTGGAACATTCTCGCATGTAACACGGCCGTGTCACACTATCTTGTCTCCCAGACATGACGTAAGCATGCTGGGCGACGCTCTGGCAATGGGGCTGGAAAGTTGATGGTACCATTGAGTTTCCAGCCCAATTGCCGGAGTGTCGCCGAGCTACATGCCCACGTCATGTCTAGGCAACAGGATAGTGCAGCACCTGTATTTTCCCCATGGGAATGTTCCTGCCAAGAACTATATGTCCCCTGCCGATTTGTGGTAAGTAAATAAAAAAAGTTAAGGACTAATTGTCTGCCCAACCACTTTTCCTCCTGCTGGTAATTCTCCTCAGCCCCAGTCCAGAGAAACTCAGTTAGTTTCAAGAGACCATAGACGTGACTAACCTTCTTAGGGAAGAAGCCTAGGCTATTTATTTATTCAGCGCATTTTGCATCCTACCCTTCAGCCATGGTTATCAGAATGGAAAATGTGATTATTTCCAGCTGGAAGGGAGGTGTCACGGCTCAGGTGGGGTGTCACCTGACGCTGCCACCACTCTGGTTCCAGGCTCCTCTGAGAAGGCCCAGAGCACCCTCCCAGGCCTTTAGACCTCCCTTTTTGCCAAATAATAGGCGTGAGGACCAGGCAGAGTGAACAATGAAAATAGTTTATTTTATAGGAGGTCAAACAAACGAGGTGCAGAATAATAACAGTAAGTGGGTGAAAATAAAATAAATCAAATGCCCTAACGTGTCTAAATATATACTGTCCCTAGCTCACTATTTCAAGTGGCCTTAGACTACTCACCCTTCCCTCAGGATGAGGGTTTCTTCCCCACAGCAGCCTCAGTCCCTTCTGGCTCTGTTCCCTGGGAAGAAGAACAGCTTTCCCTCTTGTACCAGTTCCTATATTCCCCAGCCCTCTTCTTCCCTGTTGGTCAAAATAGGCGCCAAAACTTCCCAAGGCCTTCTGGGGTTTGTAGGCCCAGCCTCCCTTACTGCATAACCCAGATCATGACAGGAGGCATGAGAGAATGGCAGATAAGCAAACACTTTAGAATGGTGCAGCTACACAGGGCAGTGATGTCACAGATGCCTACTACCACCAGAAACCACGGGGGACAGGTACACGTCATCAACACAACATGTAACATTTGCACTGTGCCTTGAAATAATTTCACATACATTATAATGACCCTGTAAGAAAGGTATTATCTCTATGTTGATGGTGAGGGAGAGGGGCTGCAGCTAAGAGATTACAGCTTGCTTGAGGTCCCCTGTTAAATTCATGGCTGAGGTAATATTAGAGAAAACAAGAAAGATCACCCTCAAGGAATACAAAAACAAAGTACACAAATAAAAGGAGGCGTATTAAAAATAGGAGTGTGTTGTTAACTATAAAACAAAACCACCACCTGAACATACAATATGAAAGAAATGTGACAAGGACATGATTGTAAACAATTGCCAACCAAACTCCATTATGAGTAGATCTTTATCAGGCCATTTCTGTGCCGTCAGATTTAAAAACAAGGAGCCAAAAAGGGTTTCCCACTCCTGTTGGATGAGATGCAAAATAACGTCAGCTGGGTATATTGAATATTATACTCGCGTACTTCGTTTATGTATTGAGGTAAAATTTGAACCAACTATTTTATGGTTCACAGCTCATTCTCTTAGCCACTATGCTACAGTAGTTTGCTAGGGTAAAAATGCCTGCCACTTCAGTTAGTGGTGCAAGTGCAAGGGACACATCAGCTTGCAAAAGAGGGAATGCCTCCGGGGATATTGTCATCTCCACAGACCAGAGAAGGATTAATGACAGGTGCATGGAGAAACAAGCACACTCTGAGAAAAACCACAGTGCCTGATATGGCCCCAGGATTCCAGCTGAACAACCAAATAGCATTCTGAGCCAAAGAGAAAACTCTTGAGTGCTGTTTGACAGCTTACTGAGAACTTCTCTAGATCACAGCTCAAACACACACTCATGTTGATACGCAGCATCTGCTTTGCTCTTGTTTCAAACTCTCTGCACTTTTAACATCTGCCAAATGTTATCCTGTCATGATTTACACAGCCATGATTTGACCCATGCCAAAGGGGGGAAAGTGGGACCCATAAAAGTGGCCTACATTGTTTTTTAGCCCCCAGTCATTAAAAACAGCCACTGTCTGAAAATGAATGCTGTTTCTTATGTTGTACTCTTTTGTTTCTGATCATTATTTCTATGAGATCTACTGTCATGATATAACAAAGTCTTGATACAATGACAAAATAATCACTTTTTTAAAAATAAATTTTTTATTGATGATAAAACAAACAGTTCATACAACAATTATCAACTTTTTTTGGTATAACGTGGTGTAGTAACGGAGTAAGTAATATTACATTTGTATAAAACTAGTGACATTCAGAACAAACACATTTCATCACCTTAAAGTAATACTTTGTGTATATTATGCATGCTTCATGTATGTGGTGAGTGGTATGCGCTCAGATTAAGACCTAAAAGGCGATTAAAAGCAAAGCCATTCAATATATGCAGGGTTGGAAGGTATCAGGTTGTGTTCCAGAGGGAACCATGTTCTAACGAATTTGGAGTGTGTATTTGATTTTTTGCGTTGACGTTCTTCAAAGGTATTGGCAATCTTTTCCAATACAAAGTGTTCCCAGCACTTTTCTCTCCACATCTGAGTGGAAGGCGGGTTTGGAGAATTCCAGGAGGCTGTGAGCGTCAGTCTGGCTGTTGCTAGTAAGGTAGAGGTAAGATTGGATAGGTTGGCTTCCTGAGAGTCCTCCTCAATGTAGTAAGATTGTAGCAGGATCTAATGGAAGTCGTTGGGATGCTGGCTTATCTAGAGATTGTGTGACATGGTGCAGAACAGTAACTCTGGATTCACATAGATTGCCAAATACTTTAGCGCTGATCAGGTCTGTGCTGCATGTGCTTCAGGCTGGGGCTGATGCAAAAAACCTGAACCTGGAATTAGGTTCCAAGCAAGATTTGCCACCTTTTATGAACAGGGGCTCTGAGACTTTAACAACTTCATTGTGGGCAGCAATCTGTTCCCCCATCACTACATTTCCATACTGGATACTCTTGATTTTCAGCAATTATGCAACTGGGAAAGGTGCAGTGGCATACCAAGGATGCGGCACAGGGAGCGGCCCATCCCAGGCGCAGGGGGATTCTTTTTAGAAAAAGAACTCAGCTGGCAAACTTTTTTGATAATGTCTTTTTAAGAAGAGCCACGACAGAAGAAACAGGAGGCCAGGTTGCTAATGACAAACTCCCTCCCCCTTGCTTCCTTGGAGGACAGGAGAAAGGCACATGAGGGGTATGCAAATACAGGGATGGTTATCTCCAAACCCATTCTTTTAAAGAACTCCTGCTTTTTGCAATTGTTTCTCGTTGGGGTGAGTGAGCGGAGTTGTCAAAAGAACACCCCACTGTCCGGCTTCTGCTCCTGTGTCACATGCTTGGTCTGCTGCAGATGTTAGGTGATTTGTCTCTTTTTTTCTTTGCTTCCCAATAATTCCCAGCTGTGCAGAGAATGAATTTAGCGATTGCATTTTTATCCTGCCTTGTGTCTAAGGAGTCTATGTGATTACCTCTTCTGTGTTGCCCCCACATCAACCCTGTAAGATAGGCTACTCGGCTGACAGTAAGTAAGTTGAGGTCTCTGAGCAAGTTTAACACAACAGAGGAAGGATTTGAACACAAGGCTCCCCAGTCTGCTGCTCTAACCACTAGGCAACACTGACTCTAAATCCTAGAACTGCAATTGTAGTGAAACTCAGTAGTTAAAGCACCAGCCCCAGAAGTTAGAAGTTTGTGTCCAAAAGGGGGTGACGTCCTAATGACGGGGAAGGGGGCAATATACGGATATTCTATCCTACATCAAAGCGGGTTCAACTGCAATTGTAGTGAAACTCAGTAGTTAAAGCACCAGCCCCAGAAGTTAGAAGTTTGTGTGCTTAGGACTCCAAAAAGAGATCTGTTTTGAGTATAAAAATGATGTCAGGTGTTCAGGTCTGTCTAAAGACAGAGGCAAAAGCAAATATCATGGGGGAGGAAGTTCCTCAGCTCCACAGGGCTGAAATGCCACTCTTTGGAAGGCTTTAGTATTACTCTCTGCAGACCCTAGCAGGCAATGAGGGGGATTGCAATTTGAGATGGAATTTCAGAAATAATTCCTTTCCTTCTTGTGCTAACTGTTCTGTCAACAGAACAAAGTTTGAGTCCAGTGGCACCTTTAAGACCAACAAAGTTTAATTCTGGGTATAAGCTTTCGTGTGTATGCACACTTTATATCCAGAATTAAACTTTGTTGGACTTACAGGTGCCACTAGACTCAAACTTTGTACAGACAAAATGCAAATACAAGCACACACATAGTAACAATGTGCTGTAAACAGATCAAGATCTTGTATAAGAGTAGGGAGAAGATTTCTGCTGATTCCCCCTTAAGAATGCAAGAGTCCTGCTGGATTAGACCACAGGTTCATTTATTCCAGCATTCTGTACTACACAGTGGCAGGCCAATTTTTTTGGCAAGCCAACAAACAGCATTTAGGCCAAGGCCTTCCCCTGACGTTGCCAGTTAGCATTGGTATTCAGAGGTTTGGTGCTTCTAAAAATGGCTTGTAGCCTTTGATGGACCTATCTTTGTGAGAAACAAAGGAGGAGTTTGGAATTAATGGCTTACTGATTTTGTTTTTCTAAAATTATCCATGCTTGAATTTATGCTTTCTCTTAACCAACAAGCAATTCTCACCTGTGTTTCTTATTATTAGCTGATCTCTATTTTATGGAATGCTAGGCTGCAGGCATAAATGTGTGGGTGGGTGTGGCTGTTCCATGGCTTGCAATGAACGCAAACTACAAAAGCAGAAGATACTTTTTTCCTGCTTGCAAGGAACACAAAGGAACATTTGGTATGTAACTGCATCCCCCACCTCAGCCCTTCTAAAGTGGTATCTGGGCTATTGTGAAGGCAACTTCTAGGATCAGGTGTCACCAAGTTGCTTTAATCAGCTAACTGCAACCTTCTGATAAGAGGAAAAGACGTTTGCACCTGTCAAAGAGAAGGCTGTTTTCCCAAGAAAGCTGTGCAAGGACTTGCCCCACCTGGATCTGGCTGACTCATGCCAGTTCCTAGAAAGAAGAAAGATGCAAACCATACAGGGCTTGAGACACAAAAGAATATAAAACCCAGCAAAGGGCAAGGAAGGGGCAGAATCTCATTCAACACCTGTCGGGACTCTCTAGGCTCACCATAAGTCAGAAGCCGCTTGACAGCACATAACATACATAAAGTTCCTGTCCCTTATTCTTTTATGACATATGGTTGAGCCACAGTGCTACACCAATGCCCTCTTGTGTCCTGAAAAGGCAAAGCAAACCAACACAAGCAATACAGCTCAGATTCATTCTTTCCCCATCTTTAGGTTAAGAGACTGGGAATTGTTAAAAGGGTGTAAGGTAAGCTTACTGAAGAATGTCAGGGCCATATATTCTAGAGACCCTACATCCATGCAATGCTTTTGAAAATTATGTGTACAGGTGAGTATGTTTCACTGGAATCTTTTTGTTGTTGTTCAGTCGCACAGTCGAGTCCGACTCTTTGCTACCCCATGGACCACATCACACCAGGCCCCTCCTGTCTTCTGTTGTCCTCCAGAGTTTGCTCAATTTCCTGTTCGTTGCATCGATACTGGAATCTTTACTGGGCAGATAAAATGTAACAGCCATGTTGGTCCACTAAGGGGAAAACAGATGTGTAATACTTTTTTTTTTCCTTTGGGAGGGATTTTATTTGTCAAATTATTCAAAGATGATTCTGTGGGTGGAGGCCAGGTTCCTGAATATGACCAGGATAACAGGATTATCATCCTCCACAACTTTCTCTAGTTCTCTAGATATACTATAATAAGCTACCTCATGATTACGTAGGCTGTCAGTGGATTCAATAATTTTTATTGATTAATCATCTGCCTTTTAATGCATTAAAATTAATTTAAATTCACATATTTTTAATTTGCATATAATCAACTGAGTCTTGGAAGTGTGAAATAACTTACAAAGCAATAACAAAACACTGAGACAAATCCAGAAGCCCATGAATGGAGCTTGCACTTGTGGAGGAGTGAGAAGGGGGAGTTTTGACTCCTTTCCCCTCCCGTCAAGGCCCCTGCATGCCCTGTAGTGGTGGGAATCAATTTTTCGGGGGTGAGTGGGAATGAAGGGACTCATGGAGGGGAGGAGAACATAAGAAAGATCTATGATCCTGGCACCAGAGTAATGTCAGATCTGAACCACAATCATTATAACTTAAAGAAAATATTCTATTTTATGGTTTACTCCCCCCCCCCAGTTAATAAACCCCTTTCTTGTTGTGTTCAGTCTCTGTTCCCTTCCTTGGTATTAAGGATGGAAAAGATAACTGGGTTTTACCAAGGCAGGAGAGAAGGCACCTCAGGAACACCATCACAATTTACATCCAGAGTGGTTAGCAGTAAACAATGCCAAGCATTGACAAGCCAGTAAATGAACATTATTTTGGCCTCTTTCACAAGTGTTCTGGGTGCTGTGATGGAAAAGTGTGGCATGGGAAGACCAGATCTTTGCTAAAAATATTTGAGTGCCCACTCCTGCCATCTCAAACCATCACACAAGTATGTCCTGCATGTATGTGCAGATGTCTGTCTGTAAGAAAGGCAACAATGTGCATTCACTTTACAACTGAAACTTGAGACCAGTACCTGGATAAATGTGGGGTTTAAATCACATCTACAGCTGTACCTGCATTGAACATAATATGACAATTATTCAACACTCTTATAAAGAAAAATCAAGAGTACAGTGTATATGTATTGTATTGTACATGTGTTTGCTTTATCTTGTGAACAGGGCAAGGGAGTTGCTTTTAGGTAATTTCTACAGCAATGGCTGTGCTGACCAATGCTGCCATGAAGGTAAAAATTACTGTAGAAATTATTGCAGACCATTTGCTGCTGATTCACATGGGGCTCTCTGCAATTATTGGCACATATTTGCACAAGCGCAATTGCATGGGGGAAAATGACAGTAGAAACAGTTTCATAGGGTGGTAAGCATTTGTGTTTTGCTTCTTCCCAAAGTGATATATGTATACATAGTTATTTTTATATGTAACTTAACTTTATATGCATACTCAATTCTTTTTATAATTGAGCCTGCTTGTGGCGGGGAGGGCAGGGTAAAAATTGAATAAAATAAATAAATAAAATCTAACCACCAAATTTATTTTCCTGTGGTGTCTGCTTCCTCACCCAGTCATTAGTCAGTGCACAAACATTATTCTGCATTGCATGGCAACTGCAAACCTTTTAGATGTGATGTATGGTGGATGAAAAAAAGTTTAGGAAAGTCAGTAAGGCATAGTTGATAAGAGTATTGGCCTTGCTATGATCAGATCTTGACTGAAATCCTTTATTTGGCTATAGAAAACCTATTGTTAGTCACTGCCTTTAATCTATAGCACAAAGTTGTTGTGAAAATAAAATGGGAAACTCCTATGTATGCCAACTGGAGAATTTTGAAAGGAGGACTGGATAAAAACACAATAAAGAGGATGATAGGCAAGCAAAACACTTGCTAGAATTTAGTAACACTAATATTCTTAATATTAATTTGAAATGTGGTGTTAGAGGAGAGTTCTATAGATACTGTGGACTGACAAAAAAGACAAATAAATTAGTTCTAGATCAAATCAAGCCTTAACTCTCTCTAGAAGTGAAAATGACCCAACTGAGGCTATTGTACTTTGGTTACATTATGAGAGGAGCTGCGGTGGCTCAAGTGGTTAAGATGTTGAACTGCAGGCTGTGGAAGGTCGGTAGTTCAGCAGTTCGAGACCCGGGTGCCGCATGATGGAGTGAGCTCCCATCTCTAATACCAGCTCCTGCCAACCTAGCAGTTCGAAAGCAAGAAATTGCAAGTAGATAAATAGGTACCACTTCGGTGGGAAGGTAACAGCGTTCCGTGCACCTTGATGTTTAGTCATGCCGGCCACATGACCACGGAAACGTCTTCAGACAGCGCTGGCTCTTCGGCTTTGAAACTGAGATGAGCACCGCAACCCTAGAGTCGGACTCGACTGGCTTTCGAGCAAGGGAACCTTTACATTATGAGAAGACGAGATTCACTGGAAAAGACAATAATGCTTGAAAAAGTTGAAGGCAGCAGGAAAAGAGTAGCACCCAACATGAGATGGATTGACTTATCAAGGAAGCCACGGCCCTCAGACCTGAGCAAGGCTGTTAATGGTAGGACGTTTTGGAGGTCATTAACACATAGGGTCACTGTAAGTCAGATGCAACTTGATAGCACTTAACACATACACACAATTCTTACAGGCAGTAAATTTCAGGTGAGTAGCCATGTTAGTCTGTATTGGTAGAGAACAACATCAGAGTCCAGTAGCACCTTAAATACCAACAACATATTCCATAGTTTAAGCTTTCATAAGTCAAAGTTCTCTTCATCAGTTGAAGTGAGTTTTGACTCACAAATGCTTATGCCCTGGGAAATCTTGGTGGTCTTTCAGGTTCCTATGGGAGTCGAATTTTGTTTTGCCGTCTGTGAGAAATGTAGAGGGATAGGGAAAGAAGGGAAGACTGAAGCCATCTCTCCCCACACACCATGAACCCAATCTGAATCAGGCACACACACACTTGGGAAGCAGAGAACCCTCAGACCACATCTTTCAGCTTGAACTGCAGACATACCCTGGAAAAGTGTGACAGGTAGTTAGTCCTAAAACAGAACAATGTTTAAGGTCCAAAGTTTAATTTCTTACCATCTCCTGTTACAGGATTTCAGCTAGTAGGCAGTTATTTATTTCTGCAGACCTAGCTTAAATGGGCTAAATGGCCCAGAGGTAAGTGTATGTCTGAGGTGTTTTCCTATATAATATTAATCTTCACCTCCCCCTTCTGTAAAAAGATAAAAATCTTTATGTGCATTGGCCAAGGACCCATAGTAGATGAATACCATTACAGCCATATGGACGGAAAATGGAGAGGATGGGAATGCTGATTCCCCCCCCCCAAGTAAAATTAAAGAATGCCATCATACATTAGTAATTTCAGTTTTTCTGTTGTATAAAATGTCAGACCAAACTATGGGGAGTGGGGCGGGTATTGTGGTCAAGATACAATATTTTCAAGGAGGTCAGTTGATATTAAAGATTCAAACGTGGAGTATTCTTAGTTGGAGATTAAGAGTAATACTATGCAACCTGAACCAATCACCAAAGGAAGCCAAAAATGTCAATAAACATGCAGCAACTCAATAACCTGTTGGATTCCCAAAGGTTAGCAGGAAATGAACGTGCCAAAGAATAGCAAGGCAGGAACTGACTCTGAGAAAGGGAAATATGAGCAGGTACCCAAGCATGACTTGAATAACAGTGTATTTTTTATGTCTTAGAAAAACAGGCTTTCACATTTTCAAAAGATTCAACAGTATTCCTGCTCTGAGAAGGAACAGACAGGTCCATGCATTCATATAAAGTCAGCAAGCAGATTAAGATGGTTGCTCAGAAATATCTTCAGGCAGAAATAGAGCTCGATGGGTAGATTAAAAATGCAGGCGTACTAAAATTTAGGAAGGGCTCTGGGATGGGTTATGTTTGATCAACAAGATTTAGAGTGGAGATTGCACACTGTTTTGTGTTGTTAAGATTGGTCTTGACAAAAGGTATTACATGACTTTTATATTTTAATATTTACTGTAAGTTCTGCTTTTCTTGTGCTTCTCAAATAAGATGAAGTGCAGCTTCATACAAGACAAAACTTGAACACAGAAGGCACTTCTGAAGAGGGAAACACAGATAATCTTTGGATAGATTGCACACATCATGGCTGATTGTGCACACATGCTATGTACTATGTACTAAAGTAAAAGATAAAAGTGATGTGTTTACATATGGGAAACTTAGACATAAATGCTTGCTCAGCCCCGAAACTCACTGGGTGGCCTTGGCAAACCTGAGACCTCTCAGTATAACTTACCCACAGGACTATTGTGAGAATAATTTTCTTAATAAAACAGAATAAATGCTGACTAAACTACATGTAGTGTGTACACACACACACACATCAGGAAATTTCCATCAATGCAGATGCTTAGCCTGGGTGTAGCCAGTGGCATTTCCGGCAAGGGAAGTGCAGAAGAACCAGTTAATTTAAGAGCAGCTGAATACCATCACTTTCTCTGGTGCTAGCAGGTAATTAGTCTGGGCACGACAAAGGCTCTCGGCCTTTAGCTTGAAGGTACAGGTCTGCATTAATCAGCTTTGTATTTTATTTGTACCTTACTTTTCTCCCAAAGCAGCTCCCCTTTTTCATGGTATCCTCACAACAACCCAGTGAGGTAGGTTAGGCTGAAAGAGAGTTACTGGCCCAAGGTCACCCAGTGAGCTTCCAGGGCAGAGTAGGGGTTGGAATATGGGTCTCCCAAATACTAATCCAACAGACTAACCCAGGGGTGTCAAACATAAGGCCGGGGGCCAGAACCGGCCCCTTCAGGGCTCTTACTCAGCCCGTAACTGATATGAGCGAAGGCAGGAGGCTGCTGGCGGGGGTGTGTGTCAAACAGGCTCATGTGATAAGGTGTATGTGCATTTGAAGCTGTCAAGAAATAGAGAGGAAATTGTTAGGGTGTGGGGCTAAGAGGCTAAGTTAAAATAGCGTGGAGGGAATGGAAGCAAAGACAGAGAAAGAGGAGGTGGGGTGTTTTTCCCCTCCCACCTCCTCTGATCGCAGTTTAGCACGGATAGGAGAAGCTGCTACATCTCCTAAAAGTACTATATATACAAAAAGTAGCTAATTTGTATGGAAGTGCAAGATACCTCCCCTTTTATGGTATCCCTTGGGGAGAAAAAAACCCTAATCCAGCATATAATTAAGTATATTTATTGGGGCTTTTGTGGGTTCCCAAGTAAATCAATTGCTTTCACTGCTAGGAATCAATTGCTTTTGTTTGTATTTTGAGTAAAAAATAATACTGTTAATTGGGTTTGCGCTTGTGTCTTTAAAAAATTTTATGTCTCTTGCACCTGCCATTACATTTTATGACACACATGGCCCAGCCCATGATTTGGCCCTCATAACAAATGAGTTCGACACCCTTGGACTAACCCCTATGCTGCGCTTCTGTGCATTGCTTAAATCAGTGGTTATTGTATTATGGAACTTTT
>NW_015173133.1:978477-1000921 GCF_001447785.1 Gekko japonicus
TATAAATCCTGATCTCACAGCACATGAACACACATAGCCATATGTTTATTTAAAACATTTTAAAGCCATCTTTCCACCTAAGGTAGGACCTCCAAGGTGGCAAACAAAAACAAAGTAAGACAAGATTAAACACATTTAAAATAGAATGTATAAACACATGACAGTCAGTGAGAATCACTGAAGGGATACCAGTCAAAACAAAAAAGTCTTCATCAGCCAGCAGTGCTGATGGACAAATCTCCTTGGGAGGGAATTCTACAGTTTTGGTGCCACACCACAAAGGCCCTTTCCTGGCCATTTAGCCTCAGATGGCAGGGTAACTCAAAGCAGGGGGACTCAGGAGATGACAGGAGTGGTCATATCGGAGTAGGTGGTCTTTTAGCTATGCAGGGCCCTAGCCATATATGGGATTAAAGGTCAATACCAGCACCTTGAATTGGGCCTGGAAGCAAATTGGAAGCTAGAATAGGTAGGAAATGTCTGGAGTGATATAGTCCTTATAACCTAGTCAGAATTCTGGCACCAGTTTTACCTTCCAGACACTCTTCATGGGCAGCCCCATGTAAAGCACATTGCAGTAGTCTAATCTAGATTCTACCAGTGTGTACACCATTGTGACAAGATCTTTCTTGTGATTATGGTAGTCAGTCAAGGCAAGATACACAAGAACAGCCTGTGGCTTCTTATTTAAGTATGTTTTCCATAGGAAATATTGAATTGTGTGAAGTGGCCTTAAGAATTAAGTCCAGATGACAGTGTTTTGTGCTCTTACACAAGTGTTGTGGCATACAACTGAAATGTTGTTCAGCAGTTCATTCTACTGCTATAGACTAATACACCTACTTAGCTGGAATTAGCACAGAACTGAGAGCACCAGAATTAGGTTAGGGAAGGACATACTTTTCTGCCCGGTCATGGTAAGCAGAGGAGGAGGACTGGGGAGTTTGTGGTGATCCTGAATGTGGGCATAGAGATCAGCACAGAGCAGTTGATGATCCTCCCCTTGCATCTTTATAGCATTTCTTTCAAATGACTCCTACTTGGAAATGTTCTAGGAATATTGTGACAAGACATTTGTGTTAATTGTTGGAAATGTCAAATAATTCCCACTGGTGAATTTGAAGGCTTATGCCAATATTTAATGACAAGCCCCCCTCTGATTTTAATCACAATTTGACTGAAGCTCAGAAATGTCATCCAGAAACAACTCTGGATAAAAAGACACATTTCAGTATGGCTTTTACTGTGTGGTCTTGTTAGAATTAACAAGCATGTGTAATATTTTAATAAGTACTGATATTTCAGTTTTTGCAAATACTACATTAAAAATAATCAAATTTATCTTGCTCACAATACTTTTGTGTGTCTTCACTTGAGCATCCCCCACACTTACACTGAGGACTTGTTCACAATTCAAAAAGAGCAATGTTTCAAACTAGTTCCATGTCTGCATAGTTGGTGCCATTCGGCATGGCAGCTAGCCAGATAATCACTGTTGATTTGGCTCAGAATTTATAGGATCAAACTTCAGTTCCCATGTAGCAGTATGAACATATGCAAAGTATTTGAGATTAAATTCAGACATTTTCTGAGCAAATACAAATTATAGCTCTGGATGCATCCCTCAAATAATAAATATTTATCTAAGCTATATATAAGCCACTTTGCCATGTATGGGTTCTTTAAAGTGTTAAATCTCTGCCCTGCCCTTCAAATGATGATGCTATTCATTGGTTTCATTATATTTATACCCTTCTTTTTGACCTGTCAAGGATATTTCAGTCTACTCGTCCTGTTAGCGAACCCCAGATGTACCTCTTGACAACTTCCCATACAGCTTTTCTACTGAGGTCTCCTTGAAGCATTATTTTTGTCATAACACAAAAAGAATCTCAGTGTACAACACATACACACACACACACACGCGCGCAGAGTATTGCTTCAAGTGAGACATAAGCATTTTTTTTTTGCTATGAAAATTTAGTTTGGAAATTCAGCCTATGTTTGAACCGTCCCTGAGATCAGTCCCTGGCCAGGAAACCACCCCATATTAGGCCGGGCTCAAACATATAATCTTGGACAATTAACTGCCAGTAAACTCTAGAATGTCATGTCTCTTTTTGTCATTTTCTTTAAATGTAAAAACTCCCTTAACCATGGAAATATCTTACAATTTATGTCCAATTCCTACTCACTAGTTTTGTAGATTAGTCCTGTGCCATTTTATGTCCCAATCTACAACTCTCTTTTTCAAGATATAATCCTTTCTCCAGAAGAGTTTCCACAGTTTAATGTGGCCTCCCCATCCTCTTTTTATAAGCAGATGCTTCCACTGCTAGTGGGAAAATCAGAACACTGACACTGTAGACAACCAACATGAAGGAACATCATTTGTGGTCTTTGGCTGCAATCTCTCTGGAGGAAGAAGCCATCCGTCCGATGCCTCTTGGAACCTAGTGATAAAACTAAGGGCGATTCTGCATCTACCATTCGCTCCACATTTTCTCAACTGGAAGGGAAAAGTGCAGCTCAAAACCACATTCAAATATCTCAGGGGAACACCATACTGATTGCAAAGTCACCCCTGAACAGCCATAAATCTATGCAGAAGGTACCATAAAACCCGATGATCAAAGGAAGTGAAAATGGCACGGAATGTGGAGGCTACCATAAAATCCGATGATCAAAGGAAGTGAAAGCAGCATGCAATTCAGAGGGAAATTTCTGTTCCAGTGTGGGTTTCGTAAAACAACGGAGGGAAAAGCCAATGCAGAATCAGCCTAAGTGGCGGTCTTCCTAGTACTAGATATGTACAACTGGCTGATCTGACCACCGTAACAGGAATGCAATGGATATGATGGAGAATATATTTGACAGGCAGATTCTCTTTTTGCAGTTTGTATCTCAGAGGCACTTGTGTAGCTACAGAGGCCTTTTTAACATTCCTGTTCCACACGTAAATGGCACACGTTTAACTCCGCTTTTCTAGCAATCTCTTTATTAAGTGTATTCATTACATATATATCTGCGTGTGTATATTTTTATACATATGTGTGGGGTTTTTTTCCTCATACAAAAGATTTCCTTTCATGGAAAGGAGGCACACAGAATGACTGCAACAGGTATCTTATGGCCGAACAAGTATTGACAGCTGGTTTTCATATCGTCAGTAGATTAAAAGAGGTTTTCTTTTCACCTCCATACCACTGCTAAGCTAAACATAAAATTAAAATATAACTTCAGGATTAAAACTTAAAATATATCAGAATTCTTAAGTTCATGTGAGTGAAATGAGGTTGCATAACTGCCATCAGAGTAGCAGAAGCATTTTCATTAAAACAAGCTGAACAGTTTCCAGGGCTGGCTCTCTCATATTACCCTGGATATCATCCAACAAAGTTCAGCATTTTTAAGTACCACTAATGTCAGTGTAAAAGAGTTAGGCATGTCAAAGTGCTTAACTTTCGGCAGAAACACATTTGTGCCCATGATTGTCTGTAAGAACTATCCTTCACACTAGGAACAATTTGGGTACCCCCCCCCCAATCATCTCTGTTTTCAGGAATCAAGATAAGGTAATGTAAGGCTGCAGGTTTTTCATTCTTACTAACTATAAATAAATAAGAAGATATGAATAGAAATGCAGAATTCAATACAATATATAACAGGCTTCAACAACAAGCAACATATAAAGAAACTAATTAAACATATAAAAGTAACCCAAATATGAATAATAGTGGCTGGCATAATATCTGGAGCGCAGTACAGTAGTCTCAGTAAATAGGACTACAAATTTCATATCATTTAGAGAATTAAAAGTTGGTTTGGTAGATAGGCTGGAGGAAGTTGATAGATGGTACAATCCATTGGGAAATTCCTTTGGCAAGCTCCATAGAACAGCTTCCATTCACTGCTACAAGGTTTATGCAAGAGAACTTCTATGGATGTCACCAGGGGTCATTTCGTAGAAAAAGAGCTAGGGGAACTCATTAGCATAACTCATTAGCATATGCCACACCTCCTGACATCACCGGAAGTGTGTCATAAGGCCACACCCCCTGACATCACCGGAAATGTGCCATAAGGCCACACACCCCACCCCCAATGGTCCCGGCCGCCACCGCCGGCCTTGCAGCTCCACTGCCGAGCCTCATTAGGGGCCCGGCTGTGGACCTGAAAGGCCGGCGGGAGTGCAAGGAAGCCCCGCGAAGGCCCTCCCTGGCCCCAGGCAGGCAGGGGTGGGGAGAGGCAGGGAGGAAGCAACTTACCCTCCCTCTTCTCCTGCCTCCTCCTGGCTGAATGAGGGCCGGAAGCAGGGCGCCGGAAGCAGGGGGCGGGGCTTCGTCATGTGCCCCGCCCCCCGTACCTCACCCGGGGGAACTGCGATCCCCCCCGAAATGACCTCTGCCTGGCTCCACCCCCAAAGTCTCCAGGTATTTCCCAACCCTAATATGAGGCTGGGCAGTTGGCAATCCGAGGAAGGGCTTTCTCGGTCGTGGCACAAAGCAGCCATTTTTCTCCAGGTGAACTGAGCTCTGTCACCTGGAAATCTCCTACTCTCTCCAGCCACCACCTGGAGGTTGGCAACCCTTCCTGCAGGGACCAATCCGGGGTCCGCTCTTTCAGGAAGCCATTAAAGCTGCCCGGATTCCTACTCCGCTGATGACAATTCCCACTTGGTCATGTCCCCGTCCACAGACTTCTCTACCGTCCGCAGACATGCCGGTAGCTGGGCTGAGAGAAAGAACCCAGAAGACAACTGCTGGGAAGGTGAGGTTGGGTTTTGTTTTTGCCTTTCCTACACTGGTAATCTACTAAGGAGCCATTATATACCTGGACTTTCAAAAGGCTTTTGTCATGGTACCTCACCAAAGACTCCTGAGTAAACGTAGCAGTCATGGAATAAGAGGACGGGTTCTCTTATGGATTAAAAACTGGCTAAATGACAGGAAGCAAAGAGCAGGAATCAATGGACAGTTCTCACAATGGAGAGGAATACGCAGTGGGGTCCCACAAGGATTGGTACTTTATTTATCAATGATCCGGAACGAAGGGTGAGTAGTGTAGTGGCCAAGTTTGCAGATGACACCAAATTATTCAGGATGGTGAAATGCTCCAGGAGGACCTCCACAATCAAAGTTGGGAGACAATGCGGCAAATGAAGTTCCATGATGGGAAGTGTAATGTGATGCACACTGGGACAAAAAAATCCCAACTTCAAGTATAGGCCAATGGGTTCTGCACTTGTTGAGACTGAGAGGGGAAAAGATCTTGGGGTCGTAGTGGATAACTCAATGGAAGTGTCAACCTAGTGTGCTGCAGTGGTTAAATAGGCAAACTCCGTGTTAGGGATTATTAGGAAAAAGATTGAGAATAAAACAGCCACTATTGTAATGCCCCTTTATAGATCTATGATGCAGCCTCATTTGGAATACTGTGTACACTTCTGGTTGCCATATCTCAAAAAGGACATGGCAGAGCTGGGAAAAGTACACAGGAGGGCAACCAAGATGATTAAGGGGTTGGAGCACCTTCCCTATGAGAAAAGTCAGAAAAGTCTGGGACCTTTCAGTTGAGAAAAGAGCAGACTTGGGGGGGAGGGACGACACACATGATAGAGGTTTAGAAAATTATGCATAGGGTGGAGAGAGTTGACAAAGAGAACTTTTTCTCCCTCTCCCAAAATACTAGAACTCGAGGGCATCCAATGAAGCTGATGGGCAGTAGGTTCAGGTCAGACAAAAGTTAATACTACTTTACACAGACAGTGATTAAGACGTGGAATTTGTTGCCATAGGATGTAGTGATGGCCACAGGAATAACAGCTTTAAAAGAGGATTAGACAGATTCATAGAGGATAAGAGCCAGTTCGGTGTAGTGGTTAGGAGCGCGGACTCTAATCTGGGAGAACTGGGTTTGATTCCCCACTCCTCCACATGCAGCTGCTGGTATGAACTTGGGTCAGTTACAAGTTCTTTCAGAGCTGTTCTCTCACCAGCAGTTCTTGAAAGGGCACACACAGTCCCACCTACCTCACAGGGTGTCTGTTGTGGGGAGGAAAAGGGAAAGAAGATTGTAAGCCGCTCTGGGACACCTTCAGGTAGTGAAGGGTGGGGTATAAATCCAATCTCCTCTTCTTCTTCTTCTATCAATGGCTACTAGCCATGGTGACTGAGGGGAACCTCCACATTCAGAGGCACTAATCCTCTGAATCCCAGAGCCAGGAGGCAACATCAGGGGAAGGTCTCATCCTCTATGGCCTGTTGTTGGCTGGCCAGTAGAGCTAGTTGGCCACTGTGTGAGACAGAATGCTGGACTAGATGGACTACTGGTCTGATCCCACAGGGCTCTTCTTATGTTAAAACAAATCAGATAGGAAACATATGACATGGCTGCTTTGCAAAAAATCAAGACAAATTAAGAAAATAAGTGTTAAGCTAAAAGTCAAGACAATGTAGTTAAGCAATAAAGCAAAGCTCCACTAGCTAATATTTCAGAATCAGGATTAGTCAAAGTTCAAGGTTCTATCATCATCAATACATCTAAATCTGAACCCAATCCTTGTGCAGATTGATAGAGCCTTGAGACTGGCGAGTGGGTGGGGATGGTGAAAGCTGTACCTCCCCCAAATGAGACGGCGGGCAGAGAGGAGCAGGAGCCACTCCCCCCCCCCACTTCAGTGTCGGGAGCTGGGCTGGGGGCAGAGTGGGCTGTGCCATCATAGCGTGGAGTAAGTAAGGCAAGGGCACCAACTCAAGTAGCATAGTCAAGATCCGGTCCAAGGTCAAAGCACAGAGTCAAGAGCTGTCAGTAGTCTGGTCCAAGGGTCAGTCTATACAGCAAGGTCTGGAAGTCCAAGAGTTATCCAGAGGCAGGTTCAAGGGCAAGACAAAGGCAGAGTCAGGGAATGGCCCGAAGAGTCACAGAAACAAGGCAGGATCTGATGCAGTGGTCTCAGTTTCAGAGGGATTTTGACTTGTTGCTTCCATGTCTAACAGCCTCCCTTGGCTTGTTTTTATAGCTATATACTGAAGAAGTCGAGTTTGCAGCCAGCTGCTTGGGACTAATCTGCAGCTCCTCATCTTTGCTGGCATCAGGTCATGAGGCATCGGGCCAGGAAATGTGCACTTTGTTGTCTCTCCTGTAGCTCTATTCTTAGCCTCCACCTATGGCACTCTCAGGGTGTGGGTGACACTAGAGGGCTAGACACGACCAACTAATATTTCGACCTGAGGAACTTATTGATCAAAGGGCACATTAAATTACTTAATGATCTACAAGATCAAGACATAAAACTCTTGGCCCTGAATTTTTTAAATTGAAATTTTGGGTTAATTTAGATCATCAATAAATCATTTGTGGGCTTTTCTAGTTCTCACTCTCTGCCACTGCTCCTCTTCTCTTTCTCTGCCAGAAATGGCTGCATAGGCACATTTTAGTCAGGACATTTGGCCCCTTCCAACTCTATTAGTTGGTGACAAGAGTTAAGTTTCTTTTGACAAAAGAAAGCTGCATATTACATAAGGCAGATTCGATGTTCTATCAGGACAATGGCAGTGGAGTGATAGAACTACTGCCTCGTAGGCAACTGATGAGGGTACATTTGAGGAAAACCAGCCCCATACATACTGAGTGGCCAATACTTTGGACCACAGTTGGAGAATTCCAGGCAAATATTTCTGGGTCCCCTACTGGCTTATCTGGTATTTAATTGTTTTGCCCACCAGCCTTTTTAGTTTGAAAAGTGTTTCTGCCAGTAGTCCAGGATTCCTCAGATGTTGACTGGGAGACCTACTGATGGTATATTTTAACTATTAATTTGCACTTTAATTAAGACTGCCGGACAAAACAATGGAAAGCTGGAGAGTTTGTTTGTATCACTTGGAACAATAATGAAGGGCAAACATCCCAGATGATGAGGTATATATAACAGTTTCCATTTCCCACAAGTTTCATAACAAGAGTCATTTTTTATGTGTGTGTATTTTCCTCTCCAAGATAGTCCAAGAGCTCTTCGAATGTGATTACACCACAAATTCCTCTGGAAGTGGATCTTCTCCCAAGAGATCCAGAGACAGACAGTTCATGGACCTCTTTCCATAGAGGGCCGACTTGGTTTTGCAGTCAGCCGTTGAATACACGCATCCGTAGTTGGCCAGTTTATCCTCTAAGGTACAACCAAATGTGTAGCTGTGGGAGGTATCTGAAGACAATGTGGCACTTAACGGTGGATGAAGATGCTTGTGAAGACGGATGTCATCTAAACTTTGGCTGTGCTGGTCTGGACACTTCATAGCTTTGGACTGTGCCACCTGCTAGTTTAAGATGGACATATATTAAAAAACAACAACAAGTAACAAACAAGTTAAACTAAGTAAAAAAAGATCATGCACATGTGATCTCCCGGTGCATCTCTCAATCTTGTCTCAAATTGTTAAGACTCCTCTCTTCCTCTTTAAGGAAATTGCCTTAATGAAGAAGCTGTGAACCATTATGGAATTGTGAAGTCATTCATTTATTAATTCCTGGATTTGGAGCTGAGTACAAGGTGTCCCCCACTGGCACGGACAATGAACTGTTGGAAATGAATCATTTCACTGAAATGACAGTGCTTCTCTAGGCAGCAAAAGGAAGGGGGGGAGCAGCATTTCACGGCTACCCTTAAAGAAAGATGCTTAATCATCATAAACACAAGGTTAGCTCCTGTGCTTCTGTCTGCATCACAGCACATTTTAAAATGTTTATTATTGCCAAATGGTGACTTCAGCCCCATGCAGCAAGATCCAGTATCTGCCATACTGTCAGGGTAATCTTACCCCATGACAGCCCATGAAAAGAAAGATTAGCCACATGGAAATATCATGGCAGGCTAACTTCAAAACCCAGGGAAAAACCTCTGTTATTGACAGACTTGTATCTCTTAATGTTGTACTGACTAGGAAAATAAGTGGATTGATGAAGAAGCATTCAGTTTTCAGACTTAATGTTGTACTGACTAGGAAAATAAGAAGTGGACTCATGAAGAAGCATTCAGTTTTCAAAAGTGGCCAGCCAGAGGCCATCATGTCTTGCTTGTACGAGGCATGAGCTCTACTCCTTTTGCTTGTCCTCAGCACATTGCTTTTCAGCATAGCAGTTCTGTTTGGCTACAACAGTGAATAACTGTTAATAGGCATGCTTACGGGAAAAAGGTCCTAATGAATCTAATTCCTGTTAAGCATAGCTTTTACATCCCACTTTATGAATATATCAATATAATTATGTTTTCCTACAGGTCAGTACCCAACAGAATCCCCTATTTCTATTACTTGAGGATTACCCAAACACAGTGTAGGCCTTTATCATGCAGTTCTATCTGAACAGGACCCCTGTTTAGCTGAGCTCAACTACTCAGCTGTTCTGCAAAGATCTGAAGCATTTCAGACAAAAGATGTTGAGGGGCACAGAATATTAAGTCATGTGCTTAAAGTCAGGGAAGCTGGTGGTAATTCTAAAGCACTCTGCATTAGGTAAAGCTGAGCTAACACAAAGGAGAGTGGATAGCCAATGTAATACTTTTAAGGATTATTGTCCACAAAACAATTGCAATGTGACAGTCACAGATGTGATACAGTCTACTGACTGAGCAGAAATGCTCTCACAAGCAGCAAAAGCAACATCGCCCAAGACAATATGCTTCTCTGAACTATGCCCATATCAGTGCAAGGCTATGTTTGAAAAAAGTCCAGGTGGACTGAATATTGTTGAAGTTATCCCCAAGTAAGCATCATAATCTTGGTACTTCAAGCACATGCCTCATACACACACCCTCTGAAAAAAAGAGGCTGGCTGGATTGTACCCAACAGTTTATCAGAATCAGTCTTTCATGGATACCCTTCTTTGGAAGTATAAACTACACCTTGTTGCTCTTCACAGATTATTAACACATCAAATGAATCAATCCTAACTTGACTTTTTTTGTAGCTGGCAACAGAGTGAGTTAATCTTATTTTCAGATCTCTGCTGTGGGGAGATGAAATTTTAGAAATGTTCTTAGCTGAGCAATTTGTGCTGGAACCACAAACCCAAAAATAAACAACCTTGCTGTAGTCCATGGTCTCTTCTTATGATGGCAACCACATTTTGGAGTATAATAACATTAACATTAAAATGTGGAGATGAAAATGTTTTTATAGTCCAGAATATTATTGCTTAAAACGCAGCATAAGATTCTACTTCTAGAAACTCAATCCAAGAGCTAACCCTAACCCTATGCCTTCTTTGTTTTGGGTTGCATCCAGCTTCAAGTGATTCATGTTACGTTTTATGCTTAGAAATTGATGTTTCACAAGACAAAATCCCAGAGCCTTAAACCCAGAATTCCTCTTCTGTGTTTGGCACCACTGATTATATTGTATTTACTCGCTTCGCTATCATAGGGGGTGCACGAGAAGAGAATTTGGTGCTCAGCCTTTCTCTTACCTGATGAAGGGAATCCACACTTTGTCCTCTGACCTTTATTAAGGTGACCTGCACTACTGAAAGAGGGTTCCTATTAAAGGCTGTGGGAACAAAAAGAGAAGTCATCAGAACTATATGAGCAAACTTAAAACAAAAATGTGGATTGAAGCTTGCAGAAATGGTATGTGCAAAAAATGAACTGCAGCAGTTGTGCGTTACAACTACTAGAAATTGGCATCAGGTTGAAATTATAAGTTTGGTGGAGAAAGTCAGCAAGGGTTATTATTCATGAAGGTGCTTTGCTTGCAGAGAGGCATATCAATAGTAGAGGGTGTATGAAAAACTCACAGTTCTTCTCTGTGGCTCCCAATCCAGATCACTGCCTGTCTTTTGTAGCTGGCAACAGAGTGTTCTGAAATTGCCTGTCTTTTGTAGCTGGCAACAGAGTGACTTTGTTCTGAAACGCTTTCAAATTACAATACTCTAGATGCCCTCTCACATTCCTCTCACGCCATTTCCCTGTTCTGCTCCACCCAACAAATTTGGCCAAAAGGTTCTATTGGGATATCAGATACAAATTGAGTTACTCTAAGATGCATAATTTCACCAATTTTAGCTAGAGAATTGTTGTTGTTGTTCAGTCGCACAGTTGAGTCCGACTCTTTGTGACCCCATGGACCACATCACGCCAGGCCCTCCTGTCTTAATTTCATGTTCATTGCCTCGATAACATTGTCTAACCATCTCATCCTTTGCCATTCCCTTCTTCTTTGACCTTCAATCTTTCCCAGCATCAGGGTCTTCTCCAGTGAGTGCTCCCTTCTCATTTGGTGGCCAAAGTATTTGAGCTTCAGGTTCAGTATCTGGCCTCCCAGGGAACAGTCAGGGTTGATTTCTTTTAGGTTTGACTGATTTGATCTCCTTGCAGTCCAAGGGACTCTCAAGAGTCTTCTCCAGCACCATAATCCAAAAGAATCTATTCTTCGGCGCTCGGCCCTCCTTACAGTCCAACTCTCGCAGCCATACAGTACTACTTGGAATACCATTGCTTTGACCATACAGACTTTTGTTGGCAGGGTGATATCTCTACTTTATAAAATGCTGTCTAGGTTTGCCATCGCTTTCCTCCCAAGGAGCAGGCGTCTTTTAATTTCATGGCTGCAGTCACTGTCTGCAGTGATCTTGGATCCCAGGAACGTGAAGTCTGTCACTGCTTCCACGACTTCTCCTTCTATTTGCGAAGGAGTGATGGGGCCAGATGCCATGATCTTAGTTTTTTTGATGTTGAGTTTCAAGCCAACCTTTGCACTCTCCTCTTTTACTAGCTTTGTTGTTAGTAATGCTTTCTAAGGCCCATTTAACTTCACATTCCAGGATGTCTGGCTCGAGGTCAGTGATTATACCGTCGTGGTTGTCAAGGACATCGAGGTCTTTCTTGTATAGTTCTTCTGTGTATTCTTGCCATCTTTTCCTAATCTCTTCTGCTTCTGTTAGGTCCCTACCGTTTTTGTCCTTTATCATGGCCAGCTTTGCATGGAACGCTCCCTTGATTTCTCCAATTTTCTTGAAGAGATCTCTAGTCCTTCCCATTCTATTGTTTTCTTCTATTACTTTGCACTGTTCATTCAGGAAGGCCTCCTTATCTCTCCTTGCTGTTCTCTGGAAATCTGCGTTCAGTTGGGTAAATCTTTCCTTTTCGCCTTTGCCTTTCGCTTTCCTTCTTTCCTCTGCTATTTGTAAAGCCTCATCAGAAAGCCATTTTGCTTTCTTGCATTTCTTTTTCTTTGGTATGGTGGTGATTGCTGCCTCCTGTACGATGTCACGAACCTCTGTCCATAGTTCTTCAGGCACTCTATCTATCAAATCCAGACCCTTGAATCTATTCTTCACCTCTACTGTATATTCATCAGGGATGCGATCTAGGTCAAACCTGAATGGCCTCGTGGTTTTCCCAATTTTCTTCAGTTTAAGTCTGAATTTTGCAATGAGTAGCTCATGATCTGAACCACAGTCAGCTCCAGGTCTTGTTTTTACTGACTGGATAGAGCTTCTCCATCTTTGACTGCAAATTATATAGTCAATCTGATTTCGGTGTTGCCCATCTGGTGATGTCCATGTGTAGAGTCGTCTCTTAGGTTGTTGGAAAAGGGTGTTCGCTATGACCAGTGTGTTCTCTTGACAAAACTCTGTTAACCTTTGCCCTGCTTCATTTTGCTTTCCAAGGCCAAACTTGTCTGTTATTCCAGTTACCTTTTGACTTCCTACTTTAGCATTCCAGTCCCCTATGATGATGAGGACATCATTTTTTGGTGTTAGTTCTATGAGGTGTTGTAGGTCTTCATAGAACCGGTCCACTTCAGCCTCTTCTGCATCAGTGGTTGGGGCATAGACTTGGATTACTGTGATGTTGAATGGTTTGCCTTGGAATCGGACAGAAATCATTCTGTCATTTTTGAGATTGTATCCCAGTACTGCCTTTTGCACTCTCTTGTTGACTATAAAGGCCACACCATTTTTTCTACGAGATTCCTGGCCACAGTAGTAGATATAATGGTCTTCTGAGTTAAATTCGCCCATTCCTGTCCACTTTAGTTCACTGATTCCTAGGATATCGATGTTCAGTCTTGCCATCTCATTTTTGACCACGTCAAGCTTACCTTGATTCATAGATCTTACATTCCAGGTTCCTATGCAGTATCGTTCTTTGCAGCATCGGACTTTCCTTTCACCATCAGACACATCCACAGCTGAGCGTTCTTTCAGCTTTGGCCCAGCCGCTTCACTCTTTCTGGGGTTACTTGTACTTGCCCTCTGCTCTTTCCCAGTAGCATACTGGACACCATCAGACCCGAGGGGCTCATCTTCCCGCGTCCTATCTTTTAGCCTTTTGTTACTGTCCATGGGGTTTTCTTGGCAAAGATACTGGAGTGGGTTGCCATTTCCTTCTCCAGTGGATCATGTTTTGTTTGAGTTCTCTGCTGTGGCCTGTCTGTCCTGGGTGACCCTCCACAGCATAGCCTCATCAAACGACGCAAGCCCCCTTGCCACGTCAAGGCAGTGATCCATGAGAGAGAGCTAGAGAATTAGGAAGCCTTGAAAAGTAAAATATAATGAAACATCGAAATCTTGTCTTACTCTGACAGCAAACGCCATCTACTGCAAGAGAATCTACAGGCATTCCACTGATGGCCTCTTCTGAGTGAAACTTGTCCACAGGTACCTCTTCTGGCTCATCCACTGCCAGTTCAGCCTCTAGAAATAAGGTAAGAAATTGGTATGATGACCCATCCTTCTCTACCCTCATCCAATTCATTCCATTTGCCACCCCTCTCTTTTTAATTTTACTGCTGCACAAAGAGAAACAAAGTGTGGCCACTCCATTCATTCCTTCTCTTACCATCCTCCTGGGAGTCGTCTGCTTTTCCTTTGCTGCCACTATCAATGCCTGAGCTTCCACAGCTGACAGTTGAGCTACAGGACTTCTCCTTCGGATGAACCTGATCCATAATGAAGGGTTCATCCACAGACATTTCCACAGACATCCGATGCCTCGAGTCGGCCTCAATGCCCGATGTGTGTGAACTGCTATGGCTGTCTGTTGACTGCCGAGACAGACGATGGTTCCTTTCACTTCCTCTGCTGCTTCCGCTGTCATGTGAACGCTTGTCTGACGGATCGAGATCCATCTCCAATGTGTCACTGATGTAAGATTCTCTATAACGTTTTTTCTCTAGAAAAAGTGGGAAAGGGAAAAATTAATATTCCCTTATTTTAGGGGGTAGTTAAGCAATTTAAATTACAGGGGGCTCTTCCGCATTCTCATTTTTGTTACTTGTTTGTCACTATTGCTTTGGGTCCCCCCCTCCCCTTTTCCACATGTGTTTTGCTCTCTCTCCCTATTAGAGAGAGAAAAACACATTTTTTTTGTGTGTGGGGGGAACGTGAAGCCATAGGAACACACAAGTGATGAAAATCAGAATGAAGAAGGGCCCAGGGTTACAACAGACAAAATCTATCCAGTTTCCCTGAAAAACTGGAGAGGAGGACCAAGAGCTATTAACAGATGGGGGTTTGAGGGTTTTTTTTATCGTTTTCTTAAGCAGATCGAGGCCTCCTAGCCACCCTCTTGCTCCTAACGTAACCCTACATCTTCTTAATATTCCACTACTCCTTGCTATATTTCAAGTTTTCAAAATATTAATGCAGAAGACCGTATAAAAACTTAATGCATTTATTGAAAAAAAAACCCACCACAATGTGAATTCATTTCTACTGGTTTGTATCATTTCTTTTGAGTGCAAAATTTTTAAGTTTCTTGGCTGTTTTTTCATGGTATATCAATGCTCATTATTTTTGATGTCTCTTATTTATTAGAGCTGTAACGTAGCAAAGGGTAGTACTAATGGAAGCATTGGTCATCATCACTTACATACCCCCGAAACATCCCTAATCATTCAACATACCTAATCATTCCTGAATCTGGTATTCTACTGGCTAGAGAACATGCCAGGAATTACAGATGTTTCAAGTATAACCAAGGGCCCGTTCAAATCCTACAGCTCCCATGCAAAGTTAACTGCTTCCACATGGTGGCACTCCATCAACCAAATAGTACCTGTTGGCCATAAAAATACATTGCAGAATGACCAACTAACAAACAGAAAGGTGGTCAGGATAAACAGCTCAGTTAAAAGTCTTGGCAAATAAAATATCTTAACCTGGCAAGTAAAAGCCAAAGAAGCAGGCGGCTGGCAGACCTACGGGCGGGTGGCTTCCCTGGCTGTTTTCAACTGGGTCCATTTGTTCTTTTTAACAATACAATTCTGTGAGTAGTTAAAATGTAACAATTTTAATATTTTTAAAGCCTGATTTATAACAGCTGAAAATTGGAAAGGGAGAATATAAAAATAAATACATGGCATGCTTAATTGGGCCCCTTCACACAAGGGCACAATCTCTCACTCAAGGTATGGCTTGAAGGAGAAGAACCACCTCTAGCCACAACCAGTGTTCCCTCTAAGCTGAGTTAGTGTGAGCTAGCTCACAGTTTTTTAGCCTTCGGCTCACACATTTTTGTCTTATCTCAGGAAGGATGGCTCCAGAGCAAACTAATTTATGCAGTAGCTCAATCGCTCGCTCACAACTTTATTGCCAGTAGCTCACAAAGTGGAATTTTTGCTCACAGGACTCCACAGCTTAGAGGGAGCATTGGCCGCAACCTTTACTTTCTAAAGCAGAGCTGCCTCTTATTTAGGGCAGGCTCAGAGATGACCGTGCACTCCCCTCCTGTCTCTTTGCCCACATGCGTTGATTCCCTCCTCCCTTTCCCTGGCAAGGCACAGTTTGATGTTACATATGGACAAACTGCAGTTTGCTTGGAAACCAGAACTGAAGCCCAGGATTTGACTCTAGTTTGGAAGTCTAGTTTTCAGGAAAGGCCTGTGAGCCCCATGTGTTCCTGGGATGGATGATTGCAAACATTTCCGATCTGAGATTACCCTTACTGAACCGTGGCTCAAAGCAGCTTTCTGACCTGACGCAGCTGTCTGACCTGACTTGTTAAATAAAACCGACTACTGGTTATTATGCTGACAAGTGCCGCCTTCTGCAAACACGAACCCACACTATCACATACCTTCTGCATCTTCCAGCATCTGGATCTGCTTAAGCACGGGCTGGATGTTAAGAAAGAGCCGATGGCTGTTGCTGAACAGCTGAAGCAAATGCCGAGACCGGAAGGGACAACCTGTATAGTAAATCAGTTTCCGGGCAGAAGGCAAACCATCCGGCTGGATCACAAACTTTTTCCCCTAGATTGCAAAAGGGGGAGGGGGGTTTAGGGGACATCAGAGTGAGTTATCAAGATTAAGCCTCCCTAAGATGCAAAGTATTCTCTTAACTATACAAGCAGCACAGCAAGTAGGAATGATAAGAACATGTAGAGTCATTGCTTCAGGTTGGCCGCAGGGATTAAGGCCCCCCCCCCCCAATCTGAGCATCTTCCGAAAGCAGAGCAAGACTAACACAGTTGGCACTGAGTGGATTAACCTTTTACTGTTCATATCTGTTGTTTTTTGAAAACCACGATGAGAGTCAAATAGCAGGCGAGCCCAACAGCACTGTCAAGTTCTGCAACACTCACTCACCAGAAATGCAAGTTTCCCAATATGTGACCAGGGGAAGTCATAGAGCAGCTCTCGGACATGGTTCACATCCTGTAACATTATCAAACACCCAGGAAAAACAGAGAGAAAATATTGTCAGAGGTATAACGGAGCCAAGGCAATGCAAGAACATTTCACAGATGGCATAAAAGATGGGAATACAACAGAGTTTAGGGTATGTGGCAATGGCGATAGAGAAGAAAAAGAACTTATAACTGACCCAAGGACATCCAGCAGCTGGAAGTGGAGGAGTGGGGAATCAAACCCAGTTCTCCCAGATTAGAGTCCGCGCTCTTAACCACTACACCAAACTGGCATGTGTGGCTGAGAGAGTTCTAAGAGAACTGTGACTGGCCCAAGGTCACCCAGCAGGCTTCATGTGGACAAGTGCAGAATCAAACCCTGTTCTCCATATTAAGAGTCTGCCACTCTTAATCACTACACCATGCTGGGGAGATGGGTCAAGCAGAATTATTGCTATATTGCAAATATTTTTCAACCTCTTACCTGATAAATCTGTATCCCTTTAAGGGTCAGGCCCAGGATGATAGTGGGACGATCCTCTTTCTTATCCTAGGATGTAAACAGAGGTGCAGCATGAAAAATAACTCCTTGCACACAATTAGTTGGTGGCCGCCAAGGATGCTGTTAGTAAGTGTGGCTGGGTCACCTTTCATTGAGTACATATATTGCTCAGATTTACTACTGAAACTGCACTATCCACAAGACGGTAGTAAGTGTGGCTGGGTCACCTTTCATTGGGTACATATATTGCTTAGGCTATGCCTCTTGTTGGGGAGGAAAGATCTTACCAGTCCTCACCCATACCCATGTAACCTCTCAGATTTACTACTGAAATTGCACTATCCATGAAGGCAGCTCAGAAGCTTCAGCTGGTACAGAATACTCTGCATCCTCCTGGAGGATGGAAGTACCTAGACTTCAGTTCAAGGCCGACTGTACTTGTTACAGGTCAGCTTCAGGGCCCAATGTAAAGTGTTGGTTTTAATTTTGAAAGTGATTCCTGACTGAAGACCAGTATACCCACATGATCACATCCTCCCATACGGTCTACCCCCACCCACCCCAACGCTAACAATTGAGATTTTCATTGGGTACTCTGACTAGTGAGCCATCATTGTGTGAGGTCACGTTGACCACAGTGGTGAGCATTGGGGTAGTGGAGTGGCCGCCCAGAGGAGGTTCATCAGAGCCCTTGTGACTTTAAAAGAAGATGCCTTATTCAGAAAGGCCTTTGGGAGGGGAGATCAGCTGAGCTGACTACTTAATTGCTGCTGTTACAGACACTTTAGTTGCTTGTAATTTTGTTTTTATTAACAGTAGGCATGTGATTTTAATTAAACCTGTAAGCTGCCTAGAGCGTAGGATGAGGCAGGATCGAAATATTTTAAATCAGTAATAATATAACAGACTACGCTAACAGCACACTGGAGTTCTTTAGCTGCATATCTGTTTCTTTTCTGAATGCTTTAAATATGTTCCTTTTTAATTTGCTAGAGAGCAGCTGCCAAAACATTTAGGATTGTACAGCTCCTTTTCTCTCCCGTTTCTGAACAATGGTAAACACTTTATTCCATAAAAGGATAGCCCATAGCGGAAGTACAGGTAAATTCTCCCCCCCCCGCACACACACCATTCTTGTGCCTTGTTGTACATGTGTTATAAGAATGTCTCCCAAAGATTTCTTTCAACAGTTTCCTCTGTCCAAGTAAATGACCTCATCTTCTTCAGAGGTGTGTTGACAGAGAGGGAGGCTCACACATGCCCAAGGAGGGAAGAACACCCTGGAAACCTCGTTGGCTGCATTCAGTTTTCAGTGAACTGTTAAATCAAGTTCCATAGGATTACCAAGGAATGCTGCAAGGACTACAAAGAGGAGTTCGGCAGGGGGCATGCAGCATGTAGGTCCTTGGTTGCCCACATCTGCTCTAGCCAATAACCACCCTGTGAAGAACAAACTATGGCTCTAAATTAAGGAATCACCTCGGTCTCTCATTTTTTAAAGTAGTTCCCAGTTCCTCTTTTGCCCCACCTATGCTGTTACTCCTGAAATAAGGCACTCACTTGCAAGAATTTATCAAAAGACCAGAAATGGAGCTTAGGAAACAGGTGATTTAGCCTGTGGAGAAGACAACCATTTATAATGACTTTGTAATCTTGGTTTAGAAGCTATACCTGGGATTTGTGGGGTTAAAACAATAGTGCAAAAATACTCTGTCTTTCCCTATAGCCGATAATGAATAGTGATAATAAAAAACAACCTGCTAGTATGTGCAAAAAGGAGTCTCTCATATGTGTGTGTGTATGTACACACACACACACACACACACACACACACACCAGTATTTCAAGTCAGGCAGGAATTCAAGTATTACAGCAACTGATTTCTGATTTTCATCATTCCTAGGCATAAAGCATGTCAGATCTTGCCACATGTATTTCTTCTCAATTATTCTTACAGCTGTCTTAAGAAACACTTAAGCTGTAAGAAAATACAGGAGGGGATAACCTTTCAGTACGAGGGCTCTGTATCTTGTTTAGCTCAGGGAATTCTGGCAATGGGCTTTTGGAACCCCTGCAGCCATGTGACATGATAAGCTGCACTTGTTGAAATCCTCTTTTCTACACAACAATTAAAGGAGCCTTACTTTGGAAAGGCTAAATGTCTCTGACTTTGTCAGCTGCTTTGAGGCACTGCTAGGAAGAGGGATAAAAACTGCTTATGTAACAACCAGTGTTGCCAGCAACCTGGAGAAAAAACACCACGTTGTGCCCCTTTAATAACTGTAACGCTGTCTACATGGGGCTGCCTTTGTTGCAGATTCGGAAGCTGCAGTTAGTGCAGAATGCTGCGGCCAGGCTTCTGATGGGTCTCCCTACATGGGACCACATCTGGCCTGTGCTGAAAGCGCTGCACTAGCTGTCAATAGAGTTCTGAATCTGCTTCAAAGTGCCGGTACTTACCTTTAAAGCCCTATATGGCCAGGATCCGGCATACCTGAGGGACCGCCTTTCCCCATACATACCCCAGAGAGCACTACGGTCGGGGGCCCAACATCGCCTTGTGATTCCAGGCCCCCGAGAGGCCAGGCTCGTGGCAACCAGGGCCAGGGCCTTTTTGGTGGTGGCTCCTACCTGGTGGAATGAGCTCCCCGAGGCGATCAGGGCCCTGCGGGACCTTTCACAGTTCCGCAGGGCCTCAGAGACAGAGCTCTTCTGCGAGGCTTTTAATTAGGAGCCGCCACTACCACCTCCACAAACTACCGTGAGGGACGGCCCAATATAAAACTTTTACAGTACCACGATGGGTCGGTGTCGCCGAAATGGGCTTTGGGTTAATATCCCCTGGGTTAATATTCTCAAGCCTTCATCTTGATTTGACTGAAGCAATAATACCACTGAGCACTTTATTAATGTTAATCTGATTGTTTTGTTTTGATTTTAATGTTTTAAACTGGCACTTGGTGCCCCTGTTGTGAGCCGCCCTGAGCCCGCTTGCGGGGAGGGCGGGATAAAAATGTGAGAAATAAATAAATAATAAGAAATTCAATGTATGGAAATGGGCAGTTGAAGCTTTTCATGGCACAGAGGTAAAAACATTCCTTTCAGCTTCTGTGAAAGGGCACTTATTCTCCTAGTAACAACCTGACTATAATTTTACCTTGGAGAATTTTTATTGGAGAGGCAGGCTCTACAGATATTTTAATAAATAAATACTCCAAGCACTAATTGGAATGTCTTTTTCTCTGATTTCACAGCAAATGCAACTCTAAAGGAGACTGGCAGGGGAAGACGGGTTTTGGGAGTGGAGCTGCAGCACTGGGAAAAGAATTTCATTCCCCCTCCCTTGCCCTTTTTCATGTTGAAACCACCCCCACCACTTCTGCCTTGACTGCAATTAGCCAGAGGGAAAAAAGCTTTCCCATGATTACTACGTACTTTTTAGGATCCAAAAATACATTGAGAGGTCTGATCATGGATTTCCAGTGGGATCCCTTTATTAGCCAGAGGGCAAACTGGATCAAGACATACAAAACAGATTGCTATAGCGATCACTGAAAGGTCTGATCAGAAGAATCAGCAAAACCACTAGTGCATTAATCAATTTTAATCTGTGAAATTTAAACTGAAGGGCATATTTATTTTAAAGGTTATTTTGGCCCTGACATAGAGCTGTAATCAAGAATGAAAATGTTCACAGCCTTTCCTTTGAACATGACGCAGTCCTTTTTCTGTAGTAAGTTCCAAGGTCCCTCACACTTCCTTTAATATTCCTCCACCCAACAAAAGCACCTATGAGGTATTTAGTAGTACATGTTTCTCTTAAATATCATCGATCGATCAACCAAGTATAGTTAACCTTCTGAAATCTGTAGAAGTGAACAGGCACATCTTCTAGCAGACAGGACTCCTTGACATATTTCAGAACAGCTTCTCTTGTCGTCAGGCCTTGCTGCTCCCGGTGCATCTCTGGAGCGTGCTTCAGGATATAATCGCTCCCTCGCTTTGCAATTATCTGCCACCAGGGAAAGAAACAACGTCAGCAGCTTCCTCAGCTTCCGTACGACAGTCCCACAAGGGAAGACAGCTGGGATCCATTGCGTGTGAGAGAGAGTTCGGACAAGGGTAACTTACTCCCAAACCCACAGAAACCTTTCAGGCTAACTTCAAATGGTGTATGAGGTGAGCATAAACACTGCCTAAAGGCTCCCCAGAAGAAGAGCCGATGGTTTAATTTGCCAGCTGAATAGCAGAAACTTTAAACATGCTTGTCTTTACATACAAGAGGGAAAAAAACATTTAAAAATCATTACTGAAGGAATCATTCACAGCTTATAGCAATTTTATTCCCAGCTATGATCCTTGACTAAGATTTGATGTGGAATGTGAGGATTTCAGCAGTTGTTGCTTCTCCCATCCCACAGCAGAAGAGAAACAGAATGTGATTAACTTCTTTCTACAAAAGGACACACAAGTGCAATGCTCCATATGAAATGCATTCCCCAACCTTCTATTTCCTATCAAAGCCTCAAATGCTGCCACTTAACCCAAATGACTACGGAAATGTGACCAAGAGTAAAAAAAACCCCCCAATTCGGTCAGCCAGTATAGATCAATATTGCAATACAGACAATGGAACTAGGCACAAATGACTTCCCAGTTATATTGATTACATTCGTATCCTGGCCTTTCTTCTGTAATGGAACTCAAGTCTGTTCCCACTACGTTCCCCACCCAGGCACTACCCAGGCTGAGAACCTGCTTGACTTCAGCCAGGGGCCCTGTTGTATCATGTGCCTGCTCCAACCACAGTCTGGAGGCTACGAAGGCAGAGCTTTAGTGCCTGTAAGAACTGTGAACTGGGTGAGATTTCGGTGCAGGGTTGCCAACCTCCAGGTAGAGCCTGGAGATCTCCTGGTATGACTGTTGATCTCCAGATGACAGCGATCCGTTCCCCTGGAGAAAATGGCTGCTTTAGATGGCAGACTATGGCATTATGCCCTGCTGAGCTCCTTCTCCTGCCCAAATCCCTCCCGTCCCTAGGCTTTGATCCCAAGATCTCCAGGGATTTCCCAACTCAGGGTTGGCAAGCCTATTCCAGTTAGGTGGGAAGTTGAACTGTAACCGTCAAAGGCCAGCCATGGGCAGCTCTATGCAAATTAATAAAAAGAATGGCAACATGCAAAGCACGGTGATGTCACCATTCCTCGCCCCTGCTTCTAGAAGTCAGGAGCCCCTGGAAGGGGAGTGGGCAGAGCCAGCAGGGCCCAGAGAGGTCTGGGAAGGGGCTCCCTGCAGTGGCTTGTAGCAGAGGACA
>NW_015173133.1:1006055-1011316 GCF_001447785.1 Gekko japonicus
ACAGGGGTAAGTTGAAAAGCTTGCAATCCTACCCATACTGTAACCAAAACAGTAGAAAAGAGCAAGAGTCCAGTAGCACCTTAAAGACTAACAAAATATGTGGCAGGGTAGGAGCTTTCGTGAGTCACCGCTCACTTCTTCAGATACCCGTGAAGAATCTGAAGAAGTGAGCAGCAGAGAGCCAGTTGGTGTAGTGGTTAGGAGCGTGGACTCTAATCTGGGAGGACCGGGTTTGATTCCCCACTCCTCCACATGCAGCTGCTGGCATGACCTTGGGTGAGTCATAAGTTCTTTCAGAGCTGTTCTCTTACGAGCAGTTCTGGAAAGAGCTCTCTCAGCCCCCACTACCTCACAGGTGTCTGTTGTGGGGAGAGGAAGGGAAAGGAGATTACAAAATGCTCTGAGCCTTCTTCAGGTAGTGAAGGGTGGGGTATAAATCCAATCTCTTCTCTTCTTCTCCTTCTCCTTAACTGCTACGGACAGACTAACTCATCTTGATCTTTAACCATAGTGTGTTCCCAAATTTCTGGCTATAAGACCATTGCTAACTCACTTCTGATAGATTTACAGCAGCAACATTTTGTAAACATGAATGGATGGATATCACTGAAAATTAAGGTGGCTATGGAAACCTTAGTTTAGTTTCCAACTGTGTCACAACCTTTGTTTGCTCTTGATGGTACTGAAGAATTTTGGACTTGACTTAGCAACAGTGAAAGAAGACTGACAAGCTAACACCTGCGCAACAAAACTGACACTGTATGAAATAGGAATGTTAGTTTCAGTTCCTACAAAAGGAAGCCTCAGCATGTCACAAACTTCAGTCAAAACCACACAATGTATTTTGCTTCATCGCTTTACTTACTTTGCTTGTCTCTTTCTTCCATTCCTTTATGAAGTATTTGCAAAGTTTCTGCTCCAGGTCAATAAATATATATTCATTGTCTGAGAAAGAAATAGAAGAACTAGTCGAAAAGGGAGGACTTCAGGGCCTAACAGAGACATTTTCGGCATGGTATGTACCAGGGAAAAAAAAATCTAATGCCAGTAGCTATACATCAAAACAGTAAATTAAATACACAACCAAGCTTGGACTGGACTGTCTGCAGGAGGGAGCTTCAGCTCTTGAAAGCTCAACCCCCCCCCCCCAAATCCTGCTGGTCTCTAAGGTGCTGCTGGACTGGAATCCAACATCTCTTCTCTAAATCTTGGAG
This sequence comes from Gekko japonicus, assembly GCF_001447785.1. NCBI lineage: Eukaryota > Metazoa > Chordata > Lepidosauria > Squamata > Gekkonidae > Gekko > Gekko japonicus. The sequence goes on from NW_015173133.1 coordinate 1,007,270, forward strand.
ATTGGGCAGAAATCTGAACAGCTCCTTCTCAATTAAATGTCATGATGAACAGACTTTTGCCATCCAAATAATAAGAATGGCAGAGAGAAGACAAGAAGAATATTGCCCTGGTTTTCCCCCCTAAGACTGTGGCACACAGTGCAGAGGATATGTCCAACATGGTGCTTCAAGTTTACAAGAAGAAGAAGAAGAGATTGGATTTATACCCCGCCCTTCACTACCCAAAGGTGTCTCAGAGCGGCTTACAATCTCCTTTCCCTTCCCCTCCTCACAATGGACACCCTGTGAGGTAGGTGGGGCTGAGAGAGCTCTTGACAGAAACTGCTCTTTTTCAAGAACAGCTGTGCCAGAGTTATGGCTTGCCCAAGGGCATCCAGCCAGGTGCAAGTGGAGGAGTGGGGAATCAAACCCGGTTCTCCCAGACTGGCACCAAACTGGCACCAAACAAGGTACTCTTCAGTGCCCCTTGTAGAACTCTAATGACTGGGAATGTCTATTTTAAACTATACTGCTAGCTAAGTCAGCCATGTTTCATGTTCACCGTCAGTTTTTTTTTTATTCCCTGCCCCTTCCTCCAGGGAGTTTTGTGTAGCGTACATGATTTTCTCCTCTTCTGTTTTCTCTTCACAGTAACCCTGTGAGGGAGAGAGGAAGTGATTGCCAATTGTTGCCCATGAGCTTCACCTCAGAGTGGGAAACTGAACATCTTCCTGATTGTAGTTAACCATTATCACTGCACTTGACTGGCTCTCAAGCTTATGCTGGCTCAGAATATAGTCTGGCTCACAGACAAAACTGTTCTCTTAAACACCATTGTTGAAAAAAAAGTTGTGACAAGACAGTAACTGGACTTCAAAAGAAATGAAAATGTCAGATAAATTCCAGAAGTACATGATATCTTGCTCATATCAACAGAAGCAAAGGAAGCCACAGCATTCTGACATGAGGTTTTCTAGGGAAGTTAACTTAGGCCCCGGTCACATGAGAGGTTTTGGGCCGGGAGAGGGACGGATCGGGGGCGCAGCAAATGGGCGCGATTCCACCGCAACATCTGGGAAGCGTTGCGCACCCGTCCCCGATCCGGCCCTTCCGCCCAAAACACGCAGCAAAAATAAACCACCTACCGAGGTGATTCTTCTGGCAAGGCCACATCAAGGCCGGCCGTGGGATCGCCGGCGCATCCCCGGCTCCTGGCCGAACAGCGCATACTCAGACATGCGTTCGGCAGCCTCCCGTCACTGTCTCCCCGGCATCTGATCGTGCCGGGGAGCAATTGCGCCGCGGCTCACAGGATCTATATGATCCTGCCGCCGCGTGCCTATTTTGGTGCGGCTTTTAAAAGCCGCACTTTTGCCCGACTTTTTCCCCCCGTGTGGCAGGGACCTTACTTCATTTGATGCATGATGGAGACAAAAGAATATTGCATTATAGCACTGGTAGACAGAGAAAAGAGAGCAGTGTGGGAACTGGAAGACAGCATGCCTCACCTGGAGAGAGATCAGGCACCTTCTTCATCCCATAACTCATATATGCAGACAGAACTTTAGGTTATATCTGAGCTAAGTATCTGTGTCCTGAAAACAAGGACTGCAAACCGTGCTTTACCTATTTTTGCAATCCTGGTTTGCTGAGCAAGCACTAACTACAGTTTACTGGTTCACATGTTAACAGCAAACTGTTGGCCAAACTAGATGTGATGGGGGCTCCACAGGCACCTATACCTGCCCATCCATTCATAGGCAGTCTGTTTTTAAATCAAAACAGAGAGTGCAGGCAAGGGAAGCAGGCCTGCTTCTCCTCTCCTCCTCCATGTCTTGCCACTTTCTGATACTGTAAGGATTTTTTTACCCACATCAGCTTTGACACCTGAAGGAAGTCTGGCTGGAAGGAAAGTAATGAAAGTGTCTGAGCACAGCGAAATAAGACATATGAAGCTTCCTGAATCAGATCATTGGTCCATCAAGGTCAGTACTGTCTACTCAGAGTGGCAGTGGCTCTCCAAGGTCTTAGGCAAACATCTGTCACATCCTCTACTGTCTGGTCCTTTTAGCTGGAGACTGAGCCTGGGACCTTCTGGAAGCAAAGCAAATACTCTGCCACTGAGCCACGGCCATTGCCTTGACAGGGTGTGGTTTCCTTGCCTGTGTTCTCGTTCAAATCTAGATGCACATTCTCTGCTTTCAGGCATGAACAGGTAACTACACCTATAAGTCGACAGATGAAGATGGGTACCCATGTTAGTCTGTCTGCAGAAGTAGAAAAGAGTCAGAGTCCAGTAGCACCTTAAAGACTAACAAAATTTGTGGTAGGGTATGAGCTTGCGTGAGTCACTGCACACTGGGTATCTGAAGAAGTGAACAGTGACTCTGACACTTTTCTACTGCTATAAATTGATGTTATGCAAAACTTGGCCCTATGACTGATTCCCAACCTAACTAATTAAATTGTAGTCTGTAAGGGAAGAAGAATTGCACAATTGTGTCATAAGATCTTTCAAGGCTCATTCATACAATACAAAGCCATGTGCCCCCCCCTCAAATTAACAAGACAAATTAACTCCAAGGCCGCCCCCCCAATTAACAAAATGGGAATTAGAATAAGAAAACCAACATAATAGCAGGTTGGGAGGCATTTAGTAAATTAAATTGATGATGGGTATGAGATAATTTTAACAGGAAGCCAAATTAGTTTTGTGTTCTTAATTTACATATTATACAGTTTTTAACAGGGCAATCCTTAGCAAAGTTACACCCATTAAAGTCCACTGACTTCAATGGATTTAGAAGGGCATACCGCTGCTGTGGACTGAGCTGCCTCCAATTTACAAAGATTTAAATTCTACAGACTGGGGCACATACCTGAAGAATGGCAAATTTAACAACTCACTCCAATAAGATTTTAATAATGAATCCCCGCCCCCAATGGGAAAAATTCAAGACAATGGTTTACCAGAGACAAGGATCAGACAATAGGCACTATCTATGTTAAATAGAAACAGCTGGAGCATACACTTTAAACCAAAGAACTCCCTATATGCAATCCTCAATTCCCATAATGGAAGAAAGGCAGGATATAAACCTAATAATTATAATAAAAAGAAGTCTGTAACACAATGTATACATAATTTGTTGTAACATGACTAGGATCTCAGAGCATTTGTCACTCAAAAAGGACTTGCTAAGGTGCTCTTCTGAGAATGGGAGAACTAAACATGGAAATCATTTCTTATTTATGTACTAGCAGTAAAGCCCGTTGTGAAAACAATACAACGAGATCTAGAAAGAGGCTCTGGGGGAGTGCTCTGGCTTTGGGCAAACAGTGTCAATTTGCTGTGGTGACCTCAGCAGGGTATAATGACAGAGTCCACTGTTTTCTCCAGAGGAACTGATCTCTGCTACCTGAAGAGCAGTTGTAATTGTGAGTAATCTGTAGCCCTCACCTGGAGATTGGCAACAATTGTTACCCAGGACAAAATGGCTGGTTTGGAGGGTGGAGTCTATGGCATTCTACCTGTCTGAGGTCCCACCCCTCTGCAAACCCCACCCTCTCCAGGCTCCACCCCTCAAATCCCCAGGAATTTGTCAGCATGTAGTTGGCAACCCCATCTCCTTCCCAGCTAGCCACCAACCTACCATTATCTGCCCCTTTGACTTCAGCTGACTTCTGCCCTCCCTTCTGCAGAGCAGTTGTAATTCTGAGTGCTCTCCAGCCCTCACCTGGAGATTGGCAACAATGGTTCCCTATGTGGGACTGACTGGTTTGGAGGGTGGAGTCTATGGCAGTGTACCTGTCTGAGGTCCCACCCCTCCTCAAACCTCACCCTCTTCAGGCTCCATCCCTCAAATCTCCAGGAATTTCCCATCTGGAGTTGGCAACCCTATCAGGACTGGCCCCAATGTGTTTTCTCCCAAAGGCCAAAGTAGGTGACAGGACCAAGCTTAGCTGCCTACCAACAGGCACTGAGGGGAAAGTAGGGTTGCCAGCTCTAAGGAGGGAAATACCTGGAGATTTGGGGGGTGGATTCTGTAGAGGGCAGCATTGGGCAGG
>NW_015173133.1:1012565-1012694 GCF_001447785.1 Gekko japonicus
CTCAGCAGCCTCTTTCTAGGCAAAAATCTGTCTTTCTCATTATCGGGGGAGCAAAGCAGCTTACTTCATTCTCTTCGGCTTTGCGATCTGCACAACAACACTGTAAGGTAGGTTTGGCAGAAAGTCTGT
>NW_015173133.1:1012872-1013009 GCF_001447785.1 Gekko japonicus
GCAAAGGAGGATTGAAGTGTCTCCATATCTGTATTTTGCCTTAAATTGGTTTTGATGCCAGCAGAGTGAGAAAATGCCACAGGCTCTGGGTGGGTGCCCCATCGTAAATGCACCAAACAATTCCTAATGATTTTCCA
>NW_015173133.1:1013253-1013711 GCF_001447785.1 Gekko japonicus
CCCCCGCCTCAGAAAGGGCAGTCTTTCCCTGCAGTGGGAACCAAAGCAGCTGACATCATTCTCCTCTCCCTCATATGATCCACACAACTACTCTATGAGGTATGTTAAGGTTGAAAGTGTGTGAATGGTCCATAATTCCCCAGGCTGCTTTTAAAACATGAACCTGGGACCTGCACACCATCCTCTGAAGCGCTCTCTGTGGCAGTAATGGGGTGACTGCTGGCACCTTTTCCTATCATTTTTTGCCTTGTGGTATTCTGCTTGTGGTGTGATCTGTTGTCTTTGTGGTGTGGCATGATTGTGTTATTGGGTTTGTTTCTTTTGAAGGGGAAGTGATGTGTTGTGAGTGAGGACATATTTTACCTCAGAATACAGTAGGGTGGGGAGTATGGCATTGTATCTGTCTATGCAACTGAAAATTCCAACTGACTTGCCCGGGGGGGGGGGGGTGGTTGGGT
>NW_015173133.1:1013808-1016246 GCF_001447785.1 Gekko japonicus
TTTTTTCAAATTAAATGAAAATTCCAACCGGCGTTGCCCGGGGGGGGGGGGAGTTTGAGGTGTGGAATGGAGTGAAGTCCAATCAGCTTTCATATGCAAAAGACCTTGAAATGCTGGGCGGGAGTGCATAAAGCAGCCAGTCAACCCAGCCAGCGTCTTCTGACTGACAGTTCTTCCAGCCAAACACTAAAGGGGCCAAATTTGGAATGTTCAATATAGAACGTTGCTATTCAATTATAATAAGGGAGTGATTGGGTGAGAGGAGGAGGCAACCTACATGACTCATTTAGCTACTTCAGAATGTTATAAATTGTGAGGGATTTCCCAGCCTTCCTCAGCAAAGAGCCCTCTTTTTTCACCTCCTCTCCCCTGCCTCACCCACAGCCTACAGTCCCGGCTGCCCTCCCTTAAATGCAGGAATAAAAATTACATTTATTCTCTAATGAGGTTAATATTGTCAAAATGCCAACTTGCAGTATAATCCTCAAGCTACAAAACCCAAAAGCCCCTCCCCAAACTTTCTCATATAAAAGCTGTTTTTATTTTTTTTAAAAGTGGATTAAAGGTGAAGCTTACATATCTTTGTCGTATGGTTGAGGTGCCTCTTTTTTATGTATTGTTCTGATTAAATGAAACCTGAGCATAAATTCAATCCGCTTAAGGCAGGAGTGGACACAACATACCTTAATCATGCACACAAATTTGTAAAGTAAGTCTTGTGAAACACACTAACTTTGGAAATATTACAATACTAGGAATAAGGCCCATTGTGGAAATAAATACAACAAGCTCTAGAAAGAGGCTCTGGGAGAGTGCCCCGGCCTTGGGCACTCAGCGTCAATTTGCTGTGGCGACCTCAGCAGGGTATAATGACACAGAGTCCACCATTTTCTCCAGAGGAAAAGCCTCTACCGTGACTGCTTCGTCACATTGGCTGTCATAGGAGGACCATCTCAGCAGGGTAGAGGGACACAGAGTCCACCATTTTCTCCAGGGGAACTGATCTCTGCCATCTTGAGAGCAGTCGTAATTCTGAATGATCTCCAGCCTTCATTGGCAACAATGGTTCCCCAGGAGGAAAAGTACCGTTTCCCCTCTGCAATAAGGACCAAAGCAGCTTACATCATTCTCTTCTCCCTTTTGACTTGCACAACAACCCTGTGAGGTAGGTTAGGCTGAAAGTCTGTGACTGGTCCAAAATCACCCATTCAGCTTCCACAGCAAAAACCTGGGTCTAGCAGACCCTGCTCTGAAGCGCTGACTGCTACGCCTAGGGTAGCCAACCTCCAGGTGGAGCCTAAAGATCGCCAGGTATCACAAATTCTACCATAAAATCTCCAGGAATTTCCCTCCCTGGAACTGGCAATCCTAGTCAGGACTGGCCCCAATGAGTTTTCTCCCAAAGGCGAAAATAGGCATGGAAAGGGCCTTTTACTGACAGAACCAAGCTTGGTTGACTAGCAACAGGTACTGAGGGGAAAGTAGGGTTGCCAGCTCTGAGTAGGGAAATACCTGGAGAGTTGGGGGGGGCGGATCCTGTGGAGGGCAGCGTTTGGGGAGGGGAAGGACTCAGCAGGGTATAACTGAATGTATTGTAACAGAGGTAAATACACATCCAGGTGGGTTAGCCATGTTGGTCTGAAGTAGCAGAATGACTTTTGAGTCCAGTTGCACTTTTAAGACCAACTACGTTTTATTCACAGTACTAGGAGTAAGGCCTGTTGTGGAAGAAATACAATGAGCTCTAGAAGGAAGCTCCAGGTTAGTGTCCCGGCTGTGGCTGGTGAGGCAGCAGATGGAAGGGGAAAATAGAGGGAAGCAAGCCATGTTTATTTCCTTCTGCTTAGCTATAAGGCAGGGCTGTCTCAAGTCATTTTGCTGCCCCAAGTGGGTAGTATGGGAGGATAGCCTCATGGTAACAGGTATGGTCCCCTCCACCCCTGACTTATGTTGATTTGGGGTTATGCAGTGGCAGCTAAGGTAGAAAAGCACCTCCTCCTATGCCATATCTTCTGGGTTCCAAGGGTCTGAAAAGCGGTTCCATAGCCAGTTACAGGGTTACCAACTCTGGGTTGGGAAATACCTGTAGATTTGAGGGGGAGAGCCTGGGGAGGGAAGGGGTGGGGAGGGACCTCAGCAGTGTATAATGCCAGAATCCACTGGCCAAAGCAGCCATTTTCTCCAGGAGAACTGCTCTTGGTCATCTGGACATCAGTTGTAAGAGCTGGAGATCTCCAGGTGCCGCCTGGAGGTTGGCTTATGTTAATTTGTGGCTATGCAGTGGCAGCGAAGGTAGAAAGGCACCTCCTCCTATGTCATGTTTTCTGGGTTCCACGGGTCTGGAAAGTGGCTCCATAGCCAATTACATGGTTGCCAACTCTGGGTTGGGAAATACCTGTAGATTTGAGGGGTAGAGCCTGGGGAGGGCAGGGTTTGGG
>NW_015173133.1:1016268-1028500 GCF_001447785.1 Gekko japonicus
TGGGAAATACCTGTAGATTTGAGGGGGAGAGCCTGGGGAGGGAAGGGGTGGGGAGGGACCTCAGCAGTGTATAATGCCAGAATCCACTGGCCAAAGCAGCCATTTTCTCCAGGAGAACTGCTCTTGGTCATCTGGACATCAGTTGTAAGAGCTGGAGATCTCCAGGTGCCGCCTGGAGGTTGGCTTATGTTAATTTGTGGCTATGCAGTGGCAGCGAAGGTAGAAAGGCACCTCCTCCTATGTCATGTTTTCTGGGTTCCACAGGTCTGGAAAGTGGCTCCATAGCCAATTACATGGTTGCCAACTCTGGGTTGGGAAATACCTGTAGATTTGAGGGGTAGAGCCTGGGGAGGGCAGGGTTTGGGGTGGGTAGGGACTTCAGCAGGGTATAATGCCATAGAGTCCACTGCCAAAGCAGACATTGTTGCCAGGAGAACTGATCTCAGTCATCTGGAGATCAGTTGTAATAGCTGGGAAATTTTCTGTAGGGGGAATGATGTGCTGTGACTGGGGAACACGGTGATTTCTGGGAGATCTCCAGGCCCCACAGGGAGATTGGCAACTCCAGTTACTGTTTAAGGGAAGATTGGGAGATGTATTTTACCTCAGGACACATTCAATGACTCCCAACAGCCACAGCAAACTGTTTAGAATGTTAGAGGCAAAGGCCAATCAGGCCACATATGCAAACGACCTCTGTGTTCCAACTGGGTGGGGGGGGAGAGGAACAGCAAACTGTTTGGAATGTTGGAGGAGGGACTCAGGCAATGCAGCCAGTGGATAGGGACAGCTTCTGAGTGACACATCATGGAGCCAACTGATTTAGGAGCATGTGGAATGTTCAGAAAGTGCCACCCCACTTCACAATTATATACAAGGAGAGATTTGTGACACATAGGTTTAATTTGTGCCAGGATTCAGCCTCATAATCCATACTGCCAAAGCTCAGCCAGTGAAATACTCCCTTTTGAGACTTACGCAGAGTGTGTTTCCTGCTTCAAAGTGCACAGCTAAGATTAGGGAGGAAGGTTTCCAAATAGAAACAGATGACTTCCAGGCCAACTGAAGTCCTTAGAATTTATTTCAGAAACAAAGTATCATGAAGAGAGATCAAGATGAGTAGCCATGTTAGTCTGCCTGTAGCAGCAGCAAAGAGCATGAGTCCAGTAGCACCTTAAAGACTAACAAGATTCATGGCAGGGTATGAGATTTCATGAGTCACTGCTCACTTCTTCAGATAACTTCAGCAGGGACTCATGAAAGCTCATACCCTGCTGCCACAAATTTTGTTAGCCTTTAAGGTGCTACTGGACTCTTACTCTTTTCTATTGCTAAGTATCATGAGGCACTGATAACAACTCTGCAGATGGTCATCCCATGTAGAAATGAGTTATGTTTAAGTCCATTTGCTCCCCCCCCCCAACCTCCACATATTCAAAGTCTCATTTACACACAAACTGTTGTATAGTCTGGGACCACCATCTTTAAATTTTGTTTATCTTCTTTTATATCCTGCCTTTCTCCCCAATGGCGACCTAAAACAGCTCATATTATTCTCTTCTCCTCAATTTTATTCTCTCAGCAACACTGTGAGTTAGGTTAGGCTGAGAGCGGGTGACTGGCCGAAGGTCCATGGCATATTAAGCATTCAAACCTGTCTCCCAAATTCTAGTCTGACACTCTATCCACTACACTTTTTTAAAAAATGTGGTAGTCTGTTCTGTTTGTTTTTAACTTGTTGCAACCCATCTCAAAGGCCAACTTTTTGGGATGGACATAACTGTTCCAAAATAAATGCATCCTTCATGGAACTGTCATTAGCTAGGGCTTTTGTGTTGAATGTGTGGTCAGGAGAGCCAGCCAGATTTATGTATGAAAAAGCCCTAAGTAGGGGTGGGTAGCTAAAATATCCTTGGCTTGCTTAAGCATATGCTGTTAATGTAAATACCTGTAAAATCCCAAACCTGTTTATCTTTGTAAAAACTTCTAGGAGAGTAATTCATTTGAAAGAAACCCTTATAATGAGAAAGAGGGAAACAAATAATAGGCTGTTCCACTTCTCCTGTCCCTGTAGAACCCTGACAGAACTGGACATCAACATTTCAGCTGACTGTTTTCTCCCGCAGGTTTTCTGTTTTCTATGCCTGAAGGGATTTATGTGTGGGTCATATAATAACATTTGTGCCCTCTGAGTATCACGGTGATATGGATTACATCAAATAATATTCATTGTAACAATTCTTCTCTTCCAGAATTTGGTTAACAAAAACATTAGTTGACTTTGATCTTTAGAGCATATAGCCTTGTAAATAGTGTCTTTTGTACAACTAATACTAAACTATATCTAATGGTGCAAAAAATGATTAAAAGAAGAGCTATTGGGAAAAAATGAAATACATTTAAAAGCATCTCCCCTCCCCCACTTGAATAGGTGCACTCACAGATCAGTGATCAAAGGATATCAACATGATTTTAAATGATACTCTGAGTTATTGACCATATTCCCCTGAATAACTTCTGAAGCACAGACACAGATCCAATGCTACAGATCTCTGCCAAATTTTTTTACCATATTCATATAATTTCCTGTATATTCATTAGAATATAATATTTCCACAGAATCTTTCCTTACTTTTTAGAACACTGATACCAAAGAAGTGAGGATCTTTAATTTGAAGTAAGTCACAAACTTTCTGGAAGAGTTCCTGTCCAGTGGCTTTTACCTACAGAAAGATCAAAATAAATTATGAACAATCTAGCATTTCAACAGGTTGCAACAGAATTTCCTGGGCTGAGACAATTTATGGACATGTGGATATTCAGATCAGAAAACTAGGAGGGGCAAAAACCGTAACTTTTTATGAGGGGGAAGCTGCCTCATGTCGAGCGTACCATTGCATCATGACATCAGACAGCACAAACTGAACACACTACTGCCAAGTATGGTTGTAATTTAATTGGAAGCAATTATGCTTAGAGTCTGGAACAATGCCTATTGTTCACATGTCTATTTTCCTCACAATTAATGGACTTAAAGAAATGTATTTTTCCTTGTTTACCCAACAGCTGGACATCTGATCAATAAAATAAAATCACTGCTTGGTCATGGGAAACTAACAATCTTTTTTTCAGATATTCTAAATCGGAAGCAGGGTCTCAGCTAGAAGATCTGTCTCCAAGCATATGTACATGGATTAGAACCCAGAATTCTGATTGTACAGAGAAAGTCAGAGAGAGAGAGAGAGAAAGAGAGAGACGGAGAGAGAGAGACAGAGACGGGGGCAGGCAGGCAACTCTTTAGGGTTGCCATCCCCCCAATGGGGGAAGAGGTGCCCCTGATTCCAGGGGCCCCAATCCACCAAGAGCCAGCTGGCTGGCGGGGGGAGCCCCCCCTCAAAGAGCCCCACCATACCTGATATGCCCAGTGCGATGACATCACCCAGAGGTGATGGGGGACACTCTATCATTTGGCTAAAAACTCTATGGTGACCATAGAGTTTTTGGTCAAATGCTACAGTGTCCCCTGCACAATGTGCCTGGTGCAATGACGTCATAGTGTGCGTGCAAAGTGCACATGCCAGAAGACCCAGGGGAGTGGGCTGGAGACCCTGTTGGCAGAAGGTAAGGACCTGGCAACCCTACAACGTCTATATATACATTCCAATGAATGTACTGGTTTAACACATTGTTGTGATGCCATGATCCACTGCAACACATATCCATTTTAAGCCCTCAGAATGCCTGAAAAGGACTAGGGTCTCAGCCTCACCTACTTGGAATACCACCTGGAGGATAACCGAGATTACAGTTATAAAGCACAATTGTACATTAAGCACACTGTACATTAAAAAGGATTACCAAAATTGTCATGTATATCTGATGTTGCTAGTAGCTACAATATAGTGGCAAACCTCTGAAGATTATACTATTTGTACAGTCTATACAAGCACCTCATAATGCGTGCTATTATTTTTCTTGATATTCTGTATTGAACATAAGTCTATCTATGCGTATGAGCATACATCTATAGCTAGGAATTAATGCTCCCACTTAACTTTCCCGTTTAACAGTTGCTAAGTGCACTCCAGGAGCAGTATTTTGAAAACTCTGCCTAAAAACCAGCCTTTCAGGCATCAATCTTTTGTCAGCATGCTAAAGAATCATTTTCAAGATCAAAAAGCAACGTGCAGGAGGACAACTTTCAACAAGTTTTTGAAGATTATTTTAAAGACCTCACATGCTTAGGAGGAAAGGAGTACAAACCCGATGAGCACAAAGGAATAAAAACTTAGATAAAGGTAAAGGTTTCCCTTGCTTGAAAGCCAGTCGAGTCCAACTCTAGGGATGTGGTGCTCATCTCTGTTTCCAAGCCGAAGAGCCAGCGCTGTCCAGAGATGTTTCCGTGGTCATGTGGCTGGCATGACTAGATGCCAAGGCGCACGGAATGCTGTTAGCTTCCCACCAAAGTGGTACCGAATTATCTACTTGCAATTTCTTGCTTTCGAACTGCTAGGTTGGCAGGAGAATAAAAACCTACTTAGATCTAAATTTCACTATACAGAACAAGTGATAGAATGTCAGTTTAGTGAAATATAATATTTCCATGGACATTTTGCAGCAATAGGTATAGAAATGAGCAATTTGTGCCCAAATCCCTTGCTTATCACGAGAAAGAGCTCCCCTTTACATTCTTGAAGCCTTGTCAGTAACCTCCTTTGTTGAAATGCTACAGGAATTAATTAGAATTTACACAGCATTCTGAAGAACAGACTGATGCATTGCAAACCCCAGTTGATTATCACTGGAAGCAGAACCAAGAACAGAACTGAGGTCTAGCGAGCCCTCTGCAAGGCACTTAATATGTCTTGGGCTGTGGGGTCTCCTGTAGCACATGTTGAGCCTCCTAACTTTTATGAGGAAGTAAACCATGCACAAAGTATTTTAATCCTTCTGGAGAAACTTAATCAATGTGTGCAGTGGTCAGGGGGAAGGAGGCAAGCACAACAGACAAGGAATTTTTATTCTAAGCTGAGTATCTAAGATCACATTTCTGGAGATAAAGTACTTATCAGAGGAATTGGAACCACCTCTTCCGAGTCAGAAAGAAGAGCCCAACATATCCATCTATGGAATTCTTTGAAGATACTGTAATGATACAGGTCTATCCCACTGAGGCAGTGGAAAATCCACAATTGGATCCCCAGCACCTTTTTTCTTCATAAATAGCATTCACAGGGGTTCCTGGATTTGGGGCAGGAGACCATGGGGCAGGAGGAAAGGGGGTTTAACTCTTCTCCCCTGACCCCTGTCATATTCCTGACCCCAAACAGTCCCCCTCCAAGTGTCATTTGCCCAACTGGAGAAAACAGAGAGATACCACCTGTATGAATTCCCCCAACAGGCCTCGCAGTAGCTCCAGAGAGCCATTTGAGGGTGGGGAACCGGTGCAGAGAAAAAGCTAATTGCTCCAACTCAGTGCTATGCCCTGGTCTGGACTGGCGCTTCCCATGACTGCTATTCACAAAAGGAAAACAGGCTACAGATCCAATTACACCTTTTACAGCTTCTTATCATATTTAAAACTTTACTTGTGCACTTACGAGCATACACTAAATGGCTGACTCATGGAGGCATCTTTAAAATGCTACCCATGACAGCTGTTTCCAAGCTGCAAGTCCTGTGCAGCAGCTCATCATGAGCAGAGAGGACATTTTTAGCATACTATGGGCATCTCCTTCTCAAATAAACATAAAAGAAAATCTATTCAATGTGACAATGAAATTCTGCACATGAATAGCTAGAACAACAGTGGAGAAAGGCCCAGGATGAATCTGACAAGGCACAGGGGGCTAGAGCCGACTCCATGGTGGTGACAGTGGCAAAGAAGAAATATTTTCCAGCTACCATTGCATCCACACAGTGTAGACCTGCAGAACTCTTCCAGGTGGTCAGGGGCCTATTGGATCCTGACCAGCAGGAGGAGATGGACTGCTCGGCAGCCTGTTGTGATCATTTTGCTAAGCCCTAAAATCTCTCTCATCCGCTCTGACTTGGACTCTACATTAGGAGAAACAGGAGTGGATAGTCCTAGGGTGCTGATTTGTCCAGTTACTATTCATACTGTGGACAGGATTCTGGGAATTTTGAGACCTACCACCAGTGTTCCCTCTAAGCTGAGTTAGTGTGAGCCAGCTCACAGTTTTTTTAGCCTCTGGCTCACACATTTTTGCCTTAGCTCAGGAAGGATGGCTCCAGAGCAAACTAATTCATGCAGCAGCCAAATCGCTCGCTCACAACTTTCATGCCAGGAGTTCACAAAGTAGGATTTTTGCTCACGAGACTCCAAAGCTTAGAGGGAGCATTGCCTACCACCTGTTTGTATGACCATTGTCCCTCCTGGCTTCTTAAATCTGCCGGGGGCGGGGCAGCTGGCAAACTGGTCCTGGGAGACAGTAAATGCCTACCTGAGAGACAGAATGGTCGCTCCTGCCTTGAAGCAGGTCGTGGTACGTCCACTCCTAAAGAAACCGACTCTGCACCCAGGAGAGCTGATTAACTACCATCCAATCTCAACTGTACCATTCTTGAGCAAAGTGACTGAACCAGCAGTGGTTTACTAACCTCAGAGATTCTGGAATGAAGCAGACCGTTAGATCCTTTCCAGTTTGGTTTCAGGCCTGGTTATGGGACTGAAAAGGCCTTGGTCACTCTGGTGGATGACATGCACTGGGAGATGGATGGGGGAGTGAGAGACTGGTAATTCTTCGGGACCTCTTGCAGGCTTTTGATACCGTCATAGTTTCCTTCTGGATTGTCTTTTGGGACAGGGAGTGGGACGCACTGTTCTGCAGTGGTTCTGGTCCTATCTTGAGGGTAAGTTTCAGGCTGTGGTGAGGGAGGACCGCTGCTCTACCTCTTGGCCTTTGGCCTCTGGGACTCCCCAAGGTTCCATTTTGTCCCCCATGTTTTTCACCATCTGTAAAGCTGATAGGAGAGGTCATCTGGAGATTTAGGCTGTGGTGCCACCAATATGCAGATGACATTCAGATCTATCTTGTGCTACCAGCAAATCCCAGGGATGCTGTGAAAACCATGAACAGGTGCCTGGAGGCAGTTTTGGAATGGATGAGGGCTAATGAGCTTAAACTTATTCCTGTCAAAATGTAGCTTCAGTTGCTCCTGGATCCGGGCCTCCTGTTGGGATAGGTGGCAGTGGTGTCCAGGGGTACCTTACATCAGCTTCAACGGGTGAGTCAGCTGAGGCCCTTCCTGGACAGAAAAGATCTTGCCACTGTGGTGCATGTCCTGGTAATATCTAGATTAGGTTACTGTAATGCAGTCCACATGGGGCTGTCCTTGAACACTGTCCAGAAGCTGCAGTTGGTACAAAATACTGCAGCCAGAATATTGACTGGAGTAGGTCATAAGGACCATATTACTTCAGTCTTCTTCCACCTGCACTGGCCTCCAAGTTGCTTCCAGGCTCAATTCAAGGTTCTTCTATCGACCTTTAAAGCCTTGTGCATCCTGGGATCAACATACCTTAAGGATCACCTTCTCCCATATGAACCTACCCGCTCACTGCAGTCACCCTCAGAGGCCCTGCTTCAGTTGCTAGAGGCTAGACAGGTGGTGACCTGAGAAAGGGCCTTCTCTGTCATGGCACCAGAACTGTGGAACACTCTCCCCAGGGGGATTCACCTGTGTCCCTCTATTGTCGTTTTTTAGTGGTAGGTGAGGACGTTTTTGTTTTGTCTGGCATACCCCTAATAATGTTCTTTGGCCCTTTTTCTAGTGTCGTTTGTTTATGTGTTCTTAAATGAATTTTACATTTTTATGTATTAACGTGTTTTTAATTGAATTTTATATTTTAAATTGCATTACAATTGTTTAAATGTTTTCATGTTCACCGCCTTATGAACCCTGGTTGGGGTGGAAAAGGGGATAAAAATATTTTAAATAAATAAAATAAACAAACATGGAAACCATTAATAGGGTGAGGAACTTAAAGTGGTGTCCACCCCTAGCCGCCATTTTGCATGGACCAGACTCAACAGGGATTACAAACAGTAAAAAGGAATGAAACAGTCAAGCCAATTTAACTGCTGCCTTTACATAAAGTCTTAGCAACACATTCCAAACCACATGCAGCATCTGGATCACAACTGTACGTTAATGACCATTCAGAAATGTTACAGAGCACAGTGCTTATCTCAGAAAGCAAGAGCTTTTCAGAAACTCCTCTGTTCTTTGCCTCAAAACCCACTGCCTCTAGCAACAACACAGGACAAAGAAAATTTTAGTTTGTGTGTGTGTTATATGCCGCCAAGTGGCTTCTGACATGGTGACCCTACGATTTAATGACCTCCGAAACGTCCTATCATTAACAGCCTGGGTCCACAGTCGGGTTGCCAGGTCTTACCTGTGTCCTGGGCTAGGGGCTCCAGCCCAGCTCTTAGGATCTTCTGATGCGTGTGCAAAGTGTGCACACCGCAATGATGTCACTGGAAGTGATGTCATTGTGCTGGGCACATCATTCAAGGGATGCTCTCGCATTTGGGTAAAAAATTCTATGGTCATGACGTGCCCGGCACCATGATATCACCTCTGGGTGACGTCATTGCACCATGAACCTCAGGTGAGCCAGGGCTCTTCAGGGGCAGGGCTACCCCTCCCAGCCAGCTGGGCAGCGGTGGATTGGGGGATCTGAAAGCAGGAAAAACCCCACCCCCATCAGGGGGATCTCAACCCTAGTCCACAGGGAATTTAATCTTGAACCCTGGTGCAACACGTTTAGGTGTTCTGATACCATAAGCCAAACACTGGCCAAGAGCTGGGCTTATCAGCGTGCTTCATCCATTTAAATTATCATGGTGCTTTGATGATGATGATGATATTACTATTACTATTATTATTGCATGCACCACCAGCAGTGTTCCCTCTAAGCTGAGTTAGGGTGAGCTAGCTCAAAGTTTTTTAGCCTCCGGCTCACACACTTTTGTCTTAGCTCAGGAAGGAGGGCTCCAGAGCAAACTAATGTATGCAGTAGCCAAGTCACTTGCTCACAGCTTTAATGCCAGTAGCTCACAGAGTAGAATTTTTGCTCACGAGACTCCACAGCTTAGAGGGAACATTGACCACCAGTACATATTGCTCTTTATCAAGTAACATGAAAGCGAAAAAAAGAGAAAGACGGGAGTTTGCCCAAAGAACCTTACGCTAACAGGGAAGAAAATTAGCTGGGAAGAGGGAATGGAAGAGGCAAGGGTAAAAAGAGACAGACAGTCAGAAGCGAAAATAATAAGGATTATCAGTACCCCATTAGGATTCCTACTTTCAAGTCACTGCAGAAGACACCAGGGTTAAGAGCAAGAGTTGTGTGAACCCCCCTTAACAGTTCAGCTTCAAACGGCATGAAAAAAACCAGAACAATTCCCTTGGCTCTTTATGCTGTTTGTTTTCAAGTCTCTTTCATTAGCCGGAAAACTGAGTGGGAGAACACAGAAATGGCCCCCTTCATAGTGTACTTTGAACATGTGCAGCTGTGTGTTGTTTCCCCTCCAGCGACTGCTTTAAAGTGCTCTGTAGTCTGTACCTTTGTATCTATCCATAACAACACTTTTAATGAGCATTGCTTCTTTTGTTGGCTATATATTTATTTTGCAATGCACATGTTATTGATGGCACAGATGGAAAGGAAACAGGCAGGTCTGTGCCTGAAAACAAGTTGCTGACCAATTCAAAGTGTATATTTTCGAAACGTGAATAGGTGGAGGATCAATTGCCCATCACACAAATCTGAAGAAAATAGTAAGTCCCCCCCCCCCACGATACAGATACAGAGGTGGTCTCAAAAGGATAGAAAGCCGGGGCTTTTTAAAGCTTTTCACAGAAGAAATTACTACCTATAACGTACTACCCCTTGCAGACAGGAAAAGACCTTAATTCTTTTATTTCAGTTCACACCACTGTAGGTTTTCATTTTTATGGAGATATAGCATGACATGTCACCACTTTATACTGCCCCAAAGAATAAGAAAGCAATAAAACTATGGAAAGGACAGCTTCCAAAATCAACAACAGCTAAACCAACAAAGCTCGGTGCTACAGTTAGAAACATAAACTATTTGGTAAACTCCAAAGTGTAATGAATATTTCAGGGAACTCAAATGCAAGAGTACTTTTAATTTTCAAGTGTCATAACCCATTAGAGGAAACTGAAAAAAGATTTAAGAAAAAAACCCAGAGCTTAATAAACATACTAAAACATATTAAATTCAAGAAAAGAGGCACTTGTAGACTTGGAGGTAAGTGCCAACTATCCTGAATGTGATCAATGTCTTTTGAACAGTGGACTTCTCAGTCAATAATCCAAATTTAAGACGCTGAGCTTTACCATTCGCATTGGCTACCCGAATTCAGTCTCTGTAAAATCCCTATTGCAATCTCAGAAGGAAACATGGAAGCGCTTACCCCTAAAGCCACGCTGAGCTCCTCTCGGTTCGGCAGGAGGACACACATGGTCCTGAACTCCAGGGGCATCTTGCTTCACAGTAGTTGCTTGCTCAGTCAGTGCAGAACCAGTTGTAAACTTCTCATCCCCTCTCTGGCACAGAACGACCGTAGTAAGCGGCTTCTCAGAACTGAAGCTGAACTCTCTTCTATTCGGCAGACCTGACAAACATAAATCCTTAATGTTTGTTCACCGAAAACGATGGTATGAAGCACAGAAAAGCAGGAAGCATGTACATTAAAGGAAACGCTTCAGCTTCATTCCAACGACGACACTAACAGCAGCGTGTCTCAGAAGGCTGCATTCACAGTAACCATCATGAGTAATTCTACTATTAGTCAGCTCTTTTGCTGATTAGTGACTGGATACATTACACTGTAGGTGGGAATGCAAGGCTCAGGGACGCATTCTTGGACCCAAGGAAAAGGCATCTGCAGCGTGCATTCCAGTCTCCTGAATCATCCTTGTGGTTCCCCCATGCTGAGTATTGTTACCTTGGGTTTACACTCCCCCCCCCCCCAATTTATGTGAACAATTAAGAGCACAGGCTCATGTGAGTCACTCAAAAGAGAAGTCAGAGAAAGCTGCTCAAGGAGCAACAACATATGAGGAAAAAAACACAAAAGTCACAAGACTGCAAATTCAATCATAAGTAGCACAATACTAGTGGCAGCATTCCAAAAGGTGAATCAGAGAAAAAGAAGCACGTTCCTCTGTGGGTTTAGTAGTAAACATATGGGAAGAGAAGAAAACTTTTTACTCCGACACCTGATGATTAAACTGGACCACAGTGGAAATGAGTCACACAACAGGTATGCACTGGGCTGTGTAACAAAACAGTCATGGGATCAGTCTGCCTCAGACTACCAGATGCCAGGAAGAAGCAGCGGAAGGCTGTTGCTTTCATTCTCTGCCTGTAGACTTCCTAGAGGAATCTGGCTGGCCACAACCAATAGGACGCTGGCCTGGACAGATCGTTGTGCTGGCCTAGTGGGGCTCTTCTTATGAATACTGACAAGCGGTGGACACAAGCTACCAATTCCTATACATTGACCAACACGGCTGACCCTGTGCTGGCTTTGTATGGGTGAAGAGGGAGGAATTATGCTAGGTTCAAAGGCTAAAAGTTATGACGCCAGAAGATGAGCCCCTCAGGTCGGAAGGTGTCCAATATGCTACTGGGGAAGAGCAGAGGGCAAGTACAAGTAACCCCAGTAAGAGTGAAGTGGCTGGGCCAAAGCCGAAAGGACGCTCAGTTGTGGATGTGTCTGATGGTGAAAGGAAAGTCCGATGCTGCAAAGAACAATACTACATAGGAACCTGGAATGTAAGATCTATAAATCAAGGTAAGCTTGATGTGGTCAAAAATGAGATGGCAAGACTGAACATCGATATCTTAGGAATCAGTGAACTAAAGTGGACAGGAATGGGCGAATTTAACTCAGAAGACCATTATATCTACTACTGTGGCCAGGAATCTCGTTGAAAAAATGGTGTGGCCTTTATAGTCAATAAGAGAGTGCAAAAGTCAGTACTGGGATACAATCTCAAAAATGACAGAATGATTTCGGTCCGATTCCAAGGCAAACCATTCAACATCACAGTAATCCAAGTCTATGCCCCAACCACTGATGCAGAAGAGGGTGAAGTGGACCGGTTCGATAAAGACCTACAACACCTCCTAGAACTAACACCAAAAATGATGTCCTCATCATCATA